>NC_135359.1:8062500-8370000 GCF_051622035.1 Arctopsyche grandis
GTCTTGCTACGAAAATTTTTGGCCCCTTTTATTGAAAAATCTGTCGAGGATTGGTGAATGCTATCGTTGCTTTGATATTACATAGGTGCGAAATTAAGTATGATGTTTGTTTTAAGTGGAATTGAGATACTGTTTAAACTTTAATGTAACGTAAGAGCTCCTGAAATATTGCACATTTAATGGCGTCGAACAATTTTCGAAATTGCTCGTATTCCACTTTTGCGCTCAATTAATTAATGAAATATTGTTAAAACATGTACGTATACCATTTATGTAAATAAAACAGCGATCGCACATTCTCAAAAGTCGAACGACGCGTTTTAATGCGCGAAAATAATTATGATTTTCACTGCTCGTTTGTGGCTTTATGTGTTTTTTATTAAATTTTTAATGCCATGTTGCAATTATGTATTTAAATATTTACCCGTTGACCTATCTCTGATCGGTTCCCATATTAGTGGCTGTTGTAATGTGGTTGTTTGAAAACGATTATTGCCTATTTTATTAACGGCCATTTTAATTATGACTCATGCTTCATACCTATAAAATATACACGGAATGGTGGACGTTATCTTAAACGACAGCTTTGAGATAAATCGATTACTGGTTTCAATCATCTGTAATAAATCAAGTAGCAACACAGTTTTTATTAGTGTTCAATTTCCGAATCAAACAGCTCACTTCAAAATACGCATGCACTATTTTGAATGTTGAATTTGCATAAGTTTTTACAGTTGCCTACAAATTATTATGCTTACAACCTACATATGTCGAGTCGGAAAATTTTGGCAAGTAAACATAAAGTTATTTCTTTTCATTTTTCATTTCTCTTATTAGTTTTTTAGGGGGTAGTTTATTTTTGAGTCGTTTTCTCTAATAGAGTAGATGAACTTAAAATGAAAATAAGTATTAAAAAATATACACTATATTCAGTGGCGGATCAACTCGATTGAGGGCCCTAGTTTTAAATTTTACAATGTTTATTTAAAATTCAGACAGTACAAGGAGGGGCGCCATTTGACTTATCTGCTAAACGAAAATAAGAATAAATAAAGAATAGAGGGGGGAGCCCACTCTGTAATATACTGATCTAATGATAATTTTTTATTTTATATATTATTTGGTTTCACCAATTCTCGTTAAATGAAAATTTGTCATTAATTTTGTATAAGATTAATAATTTTATGTTTATGTTAGCTACATGCTCATGTATGCAATGAAACCAAATAATTAATTTGCATTTAATAAATATTGAATTAAAAGTTGAGATATGTAAGTCGTAACATTGTAGAGATGTTGGAAAATATTTCTGGAATGATTTATATGATGATCCAAGTTCATTTAACGAGAATTAATGTTTTGCAGGGGTCCATTTTTTTCTAGTATTGTTATTATCTTTAATTACTGTGTATACGGCATAATAGGAAAAAAACAAAAAAACCTATTTATTCATGAAATTTTACCCATTCACCTTACTATTTCACCTATCTATGCTATATATACATATATAAAATTGAATGTCTGTTTGTCTCTCTGTATGTCTATCTTTCTCGTATGGGCTCCCAAACCACTCAGCCGATTACGATGGAACTTTCAGGATTTGTTGTATGTATGTCCGGGAAGCTTACTGGGAAAAAAACGGGAAAAAGCCTCTTTATAATAATATTCTTAATTACTTAATTTACGGACGCGAAAAAAGTTTGAAGCGCCATTGTGTAGTCAAGGAAATGTGTTCCTTGGTAACTACGTTACCAGTTGGTTTATGACGACACGGCGTTGAAGAGACGTTGTTGAGTTCCAACAATTACTTGACACGGGAACAGGAACGGGAACGGGAAGCTTGAAGCCCCATTATATAGTCAAGGAAATGGGTTCCTTGGGAACCACGCTACCAGTTGGTTTATGAATTTATTTACACGGCGTTGAAGAGACGTTGTTGAGTTCCAACCATCACTTGAAACGGGCACGGGAACGGGAATTGCATGCCTTATTCTGGCATTGCAACGTATGCCGGGTTCAACTAGTTCCCCATAAAATTTCACTTATTCATTAAAATTCTGAAATCTTTAATTAAAGAATTTCAATATAATACTTTTTAACAGGCTACTCATTTTTGTAAAGACTTTCAGCTTTTAGCCGGATTGTATATCTAATACATAATTTCGAAAGAAACTTTTTACGTATGTAAGTATGTAAGCATCTTTGGTTGGGAACTTCGTAAACAAAACAAAGTTTCTATGAAGACAATTCAATTGGTTGAATATTACAATATTATTTTCGATTCAAATAAATTTAATAAAAAAATAAATGATTATTTACTATTAGATTCGCCGTGTTTACACTGTTTATATTACAAAAAAAGCCAGCAGCATAGCTCAGTCGTTAAGCTTCTACTCAGCGTCAAGAAGGTGCCGGGTTCAATCCCTGAATGAAAAATGAATTTTTCAGAGTATGCTGTTGGTCAGACCTGAACTTGTGACTCCAAGTTGATCGTTTCCTATCAGAGTTTGCCAATTTTCTCTGATTTCATTGTTGAAACGGTTCCCGGAAAAAAAAATTGGCTAAAAATCCTTCCTACCTACTATGTCACCACTATTTGAAGTTTGATTGATGTACAATTCATAGATGTCTCGTTAATTTGCGAGTTTTTCAGTGTCTCGCAATTCAACGACTTGTAATAAAAATGCTGCATTTGTATTTGTAATTGGCCAGGAAGGCGCATTGGGATTTACCTGTAAAAGCCTTCCTGGTATGTATGTAAATAAATAAATAAAATTAAATAAATACTGAGCGAAGCCGGGTGAAACAACTAGTGTCAAATAAAGTGAAAATCACACACCTATTATATGTACAATAGATATGTATGTACGTACTACATATTTACATATGTATGTTTGTACAGTGGTTTTCCATTTCCTTGTAAAGGCGACAGTTGCGACAATTCGGTCCGACGAATGGAGATTTCAAGTTGGAATCTGTCGATAATTTTGGCAGATGCACCGAGGGATAAAATTGAATAGCCGGTGTTTGAAGACGGCGTGTTCGATTAGCGGGTGTGTTGTGTGTTGTAGAAATACGAAAGCACAGAGGTCCGGTCCGGTCCAGTCTACACATAGCAGAGGAGAAGGCGATAGTGTTCAAACATCACGAATCGAGCGTTAAAATTAATGATAGTGATTTGGCCGCGCTCCGATTGGTTGTTAATTCGCAGTTTACTCACAAATTCTCCCCCCGGAGGGATAATTGTGCGGTAAATTACTGCGGGAAGCGAAAAGGGAACGAATAATAAAAAGGAAAAATGAAAAAATGAGCGGAGAATGGCGCGGCCGCGGATCGTGGCTTGTTTATTTAAATAACCGGCTAACTATTCCGGATAATGACGCGTTGGCTCCGGAGCGGTTACCGGTCTCTCTCTCCATCTCCGTCTCTGTCCGTCTCCTCCGTTGGGCATGTTTCCGTACGTGTCTGACGCCCTCCGCTCTTGTTTGTTAATGCGTTGAAATTTTCGTGTGCGCGCCACTCTGAACCGGCATTAAACTAATGATACCTGCGAACGCCTATAAAACAAACTTTCTCGTTATCAAAGGTATCTCTATGTTAGCGTGTGTGTGTGTGTGTGTGTGTGTGTGTGTGTGTGTGTGTGTGTGTGTGTGTGTGTGTATGTGTGTGTGTGTGTGTGTGCGCAAAAGCCTGAAAAGCTTTTAAAACTTTAACCCTCTCCACCCCTATTTCCCTCAACACTTACTCTTCATTTCCTATTACAAGTACCTATTCATAGGTTTGACTCAGGGCGGCTTTTAAAAATTAAATTTAATTGCGCTACATTTTTATTTGAACACTAGTGTTGTGCCCGTTGATTTAAACGGGTGGCTTCGGAAAGGAATTTATACACGAATAAAGTTACATCTATATATGTATATAAAATTGAATGCCTGTCTGTCTGTCGCGTGTAGGTTCCTAAACCACTGAACCGATTACGATGGAACTTTCAGGATTTGTTGTATGCATGTCCGGGAAGATTACTGTGAAAAAAACGAGAAAAACCCTCTTAATAATAACATTCGTAATTACGATTTTACTGACAATAATCGCGCCACGCCTACCTCGCACTCGAATATACTGACTATTCAGGGCTGTACCACAAACACACAGCGGATGGCCCACGTCAACAAATATATCTATGTATACCTACATATAAAATTGAATGTCTGTGGAACGGGAACGGGAACGGGAATGGGAACAAGAACGGGAACGGGAACGGGAACTAGAACGGGAATTGCACACTAGTGTTGTGCCCGTTGATTTAAACGGGTGGCTTCGGAAAGGAATTTATACACGAATAAAGTTACATCTATATATGTATATAAAATTGAATGCCTGTCTGTCTGTCGCGTGTAGGTTCCTAAACCACTCAACCGATTACGATGGAACTTTCTGGATTTGTTGTATGCATGTCCCGGAAGATAATTTCATAATAATAATATTCGTAGTTACGATTTTACCGACGCAAAAGTTTGAAACGCCATTGTGTAGTCAAAGAAATGTGTTTGTTGGTAACCACGATACCAGTTGGTATATGACGACACGGCTTTGAAGAGACGTTTTTTGATCTCCAACCATTACTTGAAACGGGAATTGCATGCCTTATTCTGGCATTGCAAGGCATGCCGGGCTCAGCTAGTGTTATATGTAAATATAGTGCAAGGTCATTTATAAGCGCGCGCGTATTAATGCACCATTCGCCCATTTCAAAGTGATGTGTGTATTTCTTCATGAAGGTGAGTATGTGTGTACGCTTCCACTCAGGTAATCTGACGCTGACGTCACCCGTTCCAAGTCAAGTGCTCAATATCAGGAGCACATTTCAGATGCTCCACACCTTCCCACTTCCCTACGTATGCATAACGTATACTCCTGGCATTCTAAAATTTGTTTTATTGAAATCTCCATACTTATCCACGCGTCCGCCACATACATACCCAAATAGGTCGCGTCTGTTTGTATATACATTATTATTATATACCTATGTAGTCAGTATTGGCACTGGCAGAGCAAAAGTGGGGCTGTTATTTTGAAAGGCATTTTTGAAAATGAATGGAAAACTTTGTTATGCAAGTACCTATACATAATTATTGCAAGTTGAATTCCATTCACAATTTTTTCTTCCGTTAAATTTGTACTTTAGTGACTCGCTAACAAAATATAATATGAGTCTTAAGTTTAAGGCGGCAAACTCAAAGACCGCCCTGGGCGGCAAAAATCCTAGCTACGCCACTGCGTATTGATTAGGTCACTGTTAAATCACTATGGTGCTATTTAAAATTAAAAATAAAATATGAAATTTTCAATTCGGTTTATTTTTCAATAATAACAGACATGAGAGCTCGTGGACATAGGTAAGTAAGGCAGTGCCTAAGGGCGGCACATTTTGAGTGGCGGCAAACTGAATTAGAAAAGAATATCAATATTATTATATTCTGTTTATATTTTATTATAAATAATTTAATCTGTCGAACATGCTAAGGAAATGAAAATATGAGGCTTAGACATTTGCTTAGTGGACATTATTAGAATTGAAAATAGCTACGTTTATTACGGTTATTTGCAGAACTTAAGACATAATTTAATACATTTTTCGAAGTATTACGGTTTGGCTGTAAGTAGTCTGGTCAAATAATTATAATTGTACCTGCTGTTAATTGTATATGTGTTAATATGAGATGATCTAGAATTAATCATGATTTTAAACATATTTTTTCGTGTCACAGCTATCGTTTATATGCAAGTATTATCTCGAATGAACGCAATTTTACGTCAAAAAAATTATTATAGTTGAGAAATAAATCACAGCACATCGTAGAATGGAACATTAGTGAAGTGTGTAATCATATCATTAATGCACTTTGCATTAAGAAAAAATATTGAAAAATAGTAGCAAACAACACCCTAAAACAAACTAATGAAGATCACGATCCTAAGCGTTGAGAAAGAGGCTGAAGAAAAAGAATAAAACATTAAAATTCAAATTTTATGCGATTGCGATTGCGTAATGAATTCGCGAAATATGATAGAGTTGAGTTTTTAAGTGAAATATCTATTACATATATACATTATTACCTACTTGTCTAATAACAGTTAAAATGTTTTGAAAAGTGAAGAATATATATGTACATATTTTTCTACTGTAAACATAAAATATTTAAAATACTTTTAATTGCCTTTAAAAACAAGTTTATTTTCAATGATGACAATTACTGACATGGAAATTTTTATAAGAGACATGGAATAAATGTGATTTTTCCCAAAATCTGACATTGGCAGCAGTCCATTGAAACTACAGATACTGTGAAACGAAAAACGTTGATAAATGTGACAGCAAAAATATACTCATTACAGTGAAGTGTTCAAACTGAAGAACGTATTTTTTCTAATTTATAAAAATAAACAACGACGTAATATAACATTTCCGCCGTCTATAACATTATTCTAATTATTTTAAGAACAAAAAAAATATTAGAATAATGTACAGTGATAATTTGATTTATTTATCGAGAATATCAAAATACATACTCGGATATTTAAATACCTGCCTATTTACATAATTTTTGCAATACAAATAAATAATTATTATAAAACTATTTTTTATTCGAAATAATATTATCTTACTACTATTAACTATGTATTAAAGTTATAGTTTATAGGTATAAGATAGACATTGCATTAAGCCTGTCATCAATCCATTATAATTTAATTAACATCGTCTTTTCTGCATTGTAAATAACTATTTTTACGGAAAAATAACTCATTTTCAAAGCTTTAATGGACGCGAAATAAAATTATTTAAAAGCAAAGACTTCAACAATAAGAGCACCGCAAATGTTATATTTGCAATATAAAAAGTTTTATTTCTGTTTCGATTTTATGTTTCTTGGAAACCAGAATGTCCAGACACAACATCGTCGAAACAAGGTATCGTAAAAAAGTTTTTTAAAGTGTTCAGAGGCACGTTCGACTGTAAACTATATAAAAATAAAAAAAATAAACTACGTTTAGTATTACATATAATTTATAAATGTTCAAATTCGAATACCAACTGATTTTTTAATATTTTGTATCTACTAATTTTTGTATTTGTAAATATTACAAATTTGAAAACAAAAGTATATACAGTATATTATTTATGATGAAAAAAAAATAATGATTCTTATTTGGGTAAAATTAAATTTAATGTTTAAATTCGACGCTTCATCTATGAATTTAACAGTTTTGAATATATTGAATCCAACTAAATATTACCTATACATATACTTTTTAGAAATGTTTATTTATGTATTTAATACTGTACTGGCCGATAATTTTAAAATTAAGTAATTTAATACAAAATTTTCGCTAATTTGGACGTGGTTATTACGATTATTTTTCTTCATTGAACTATAAAAATCGATTGAAACATCCATCGTTGGCCAAACCGGGCAAAATTTCAAAACGATTTGAAGACTGTGGGAATTTTAGCCCAATCTTTTACGAAAGCAAACTAATAAAAAGCTTGTAATAAATATAGAAAAACCAAGTCACAAAAAAATCTAAAACATGGAATTCACAATAAAATAAAATTAAAAATACGAAAGAAGCAATATGTCACAATTTTTAAACAAAACAAATTATATCTAAGCATATTTTATTTTCTTCCAGTTGGATTCTTATTAACATTAAATATATAAGCAGAATCGTATAAGCACCAAATCAAAACTTTACTTTCAGGGCCCAATTGAAGAAACAAATATGTGGTTTATTGCTTGATACATTAACTAATTTTCTGATTTATATTATATTGTTTGCATAACTTTATAATTTAATTTTTTTTTGTTTTCACCTGATTTTATTTTATGTAATACATACAATTTTGGAATACAAATAACCGTACTTTTTACCTAATTAATTTCATTGTACTTATTTATTTATTGAAAAATCAACAAACATCTATAGAAATTCATAAAAATAAAGAATAAATATATCAAAATGACATCTGAGCCCAATTATAGATTTTTACAAGGTACATAATATAGCTGGTATATATAGACGTATATAAAACGTTTTTTAAGTTGTCTTTTATGCTCAGATTAGGTACTATTCGGTTGTGGTCACCAAATGTTAGAACGAGAGTGTGCTCTCAATATTTGGTATACAAAATTTTACATGACATATTACCCAAAATGTTTTTTAATTGTACTGAACCACATTTGTATTGAACCACAAACGAATGCGTGTATATCCCATTCGCAATATGTGGAATATTTCCGTACACTGCCCAACCGTCCGAAATTATATGCGAACCAGGCAGTATATGTCGGAGTATTTCATTGGGTAAAAGTCGAGTTAATTCAGGGCACGTCAATACTAGAGTAGTCGCAAAAAACAACCAATGACAGGAAGGAGCGGGTCGACCGAGCCTCGATTCCGAGCCTAGAGGGTCCGTCTTGTCGAGAATTCTCACTTTTGCCTAAAATTTTACATGACATATTATTTTTAATTGTACTCGAAAAACAATTTTCATATCAATCAATTGCCAGGGCGGCGACCTGGTCCGACTGCACCACTGAATCTATCCCATATTCAATTGTCTTGCCACATGTGGTTTATTGTGCCACTGTGCTTAATTTGTTTAGTGGCCAAGATTTAGAAAAATGCAAAAAATACAGAATAAAGCTATGAGAGGTATTTTGAATGTCAGTAGATTTAAGAGTATTGGAAGTATGTTAGATGAATTAGGATGGATGAGTATTAGAATTAGTCTAAATATTAGTACATTGCTTTTGTTTATAAGTTAGATCATAAGTTATTACCTAAGTATTTTGATGATTATATAATAATGAATAGAGATAAACATAGTTTTTATACTTGTGTGCTCATGTATAATGCCCTCCCTGAGTGCATCAGGTCTGCTAAAAACATGGATGCATTCCTGCAAGGTGCGAAGAGACACCTCTATGAGGGACAGTACATATAAGTTAATTATAAATTTTAGAGTTAAGTATAATAATTAAGATGTATTTTTAAATTAGCTTGATAGCTAAAATATATGAATACAATTAATATGCGAAAAATTGTACGCTTGTTTTAAAATAATTATGTGCGTGGTAGACATCATCATTTGATGGTTGTACCTGCTGCTCGCACAGTTCTTTTTCGAATGGCTCCTATTCCAAGAGCTATTCGACTTCTCAATGAAATCGTTACTGCCATCCCTGAATGTGATATTTTCCACCTTGGGGAGCGTAGATTATCGGATGTTATTTTAACATATTTATCTGGTAACCTGCGCTCATCATAACTTTCTTAATTTGAATGTGATGTATGAGTGGAATCTTAATCTATGTACTCTCTTCCATTTGGGCCTCGCTGTGATTTTATTTTTTTTATTCATATTTTGTTTTATTTATTTTACTTTTTCTTTCTCCTTTGTACATTTTTATGTACCATTTTAATTGTATTATTATTTTCCTTTTGTTACTTTTTTATTATTATTTTATTTTACCATGTTTTCTGCTTTTTAATTTTTCTGTTTTTTACTAATTTTACTTGTATTTATATCTTTGTTAAATGTAGGCCATTGTGGCGCATTAGGTTCTTCCTGTAATGCCACAATGGTCCAAAACTATTAATAAATAAATAAATAAAATTAATTAAGGTGCACGCAGATTATATTATTAAAAAAATGACAAAAAAAGTTGGTGTACTTTGTAGGTTAAGAAATTTATTAAGAATAAAAAGTAAAATATTGATATATAATTGTATTGTACGGCCTCATACTGTATACTGCGCTACAGTCCTCAATCTATTTAGTGGTTTGTGTATTGATAAACTGCAGTAAGTGCAGAATAGAGCAATGCGTGCAATTTTGAATGTGAGGAAACGTAAGAATGTAAGAAGTATGTTAGATGAATTGAAATGGTTGGACATTAGAAATAGTCTTAACGTCTTGAACTCTGAAAGCCACTATAGTGGCTTTCGGATATTCGGCTGCCAGCTCGGAAAGCCAGTATAGTGGCTTTGTTAAGCGACTACTTTGAAGCTTTATTTTTAATATTCATTGGCAAATTTTTGAAGGTTTTATTTTACAATAGTGTACTTAAAGGATACGAGATGCTAGAAAATGTATAAATAGGATAATTACAGTAAAGGGTTAGCGTCTATATTGTTTCTAAGAATATTTGAATTCTTTACCTGCTTCTACATTTGAGTGCGCCGTTTTATTTGGGCAGTCGGTATCGATACATTGTGCTCTAAGGAGGTATTTTCGGTGGGGTGACCATAATTTTACGACGTGTTCGGTAATATTAGTGCATATGGAGAAATAATAAATACAAGTGTTGGCAACATTGAAATTTCAGTTTTTAAACTGTTAGTTAAAATCACATTTTCTATTCGTTACCTACTAGAAAACTTTCAAAACCTAGAAGACTTCCAAAATGATTGTGATAATAATGAAAACTATAGTGAAGGTGATATCAGAGATACAAACAGTGATAATTGGTCGATTTTAAGTCATCATATTTTCAACCAAAACATTTTTATTTTTCGGTTGAAAATATGTTTTTTAGGAGTGTCTTCAAAAGAGATTGGTTTCTACAAATATTACAACTCAAAAATAATAATGTAGAACACAATGGCATTTGAATCATTTAGATGCTGAATGCAGACAATTAATTATACCGTGCAGAGACATAGTGGTCGATGAGTTCGTCGTGAACTTCAAAGGCAAGATTTGTTTGAAAAGTGTAAAAAAATAGTGATCAAAAACACCGTGTATCTGTTAAATCTAATCTTTTCGTCTTTGCCCGCCTTCTGGGATGATCCAACTTTTTTTTTCGATGTGTCCTACAAGTAGGTAATATATAAGGTTTATATAGTTTATAATATAAAGGTTTATATATAAGCTAGATAAGAATCTATTACCCAAATATTATAAAATATATACATAATTATAAAACGAGAAATAGGAATAAATTAATTATATGTAGAGTTAAGAAAGCTAAAACTGCAGGAGGTGTTTTTCACAGAGGTGTTCAAATGTATAATACCCTTCCTGAAGGCATTAGAAGTTCTAATAACATTGCTGCTTTCTTGAAGGGTGTTTGTTAATGGATACCTTTGTGGAAGATGATTTATAATTTTTTGTTGTTATTTTGTTATTTTGTATTGTATGTATTAGCAGTTTTGCTATTTGAATAAATAAATAAATAAATAAAAGAGGTTTGTAAAAATGCCCAACCACTTTACACAACTCATACGGAAATCATCAATCTATTTTTGCCCTTTTGTTAGACTTGAAACACACACACATGCACACGCTCATACATACATACACACATGCGACTCAAATTAGCTGCGAGACTTATTGAAAGTGCCGAGTCGAAACGTGACCGTTATAAATGTCATCGCCAGGCGAAGGATTACAAATAATAGATTAAGTAGATGTATTAAAGAGAAATTTCAATCGGAGTTGCGTCGTGCACGGCCAATTAGCGAGGCGAGCCGGTGAGCGAGAACAGTGCGGCGCCCCTCTCGCAATGCTCGTGTTGGTTTTGACGCCACTGGCGTCCGAAACCCATGGACCAATCAGGTGCGAGAGGCGGGCCAAGCCACGCTAATGTGTCAAAGCGTCAACCAATAGCGTTACAGCTCCACCCCCGGGCCAGAACATCAGTGAGCTGCTGCTGCAACCAAACCGACAGTCGTATTCGCGTGCGAGTCGCGTCGCACGTGTCCATCGTCCGTTGTACCTAAACACATGTGCAATAACCTGTGAACGTGTGCACAATCTTCACCGTGTTTTCGTACACACACACACACACACACACACCCACATATATATATATATATATACATTTTCGATTGTATCGACACAATGACAAACAGTTGAAATGTTAGCGTCGGTGTATCGCACGCCGTGTGATGTGTGAATTTTATCGCCCGCGCGTTGTGATCATGCGACAGAGATAATAAATAACAGGACGAGGAGATAGATAATTAATTGTGCGTTTCGTGTCGATCGGTGAAAATTCTGCTGTACGGCACGGCCTTCGGGCCGCCGATGACGATGATGCCGCTGGCGCCGACGCCCATCGTGGCCGCTCCGCCCAAGCCGAAGATCGGCTTCAGCATTGAGAGCATCGTGGGCGGCGGTGGGGGTGGGGGCGGCGGCGGAGGGGGCGCCGCTAGCGGTGAGGGAGAGTGTGGGCGGCGGGCGCCCCTGCGTCCTAGCGCCCTTCCTGCCGCCCCTTGTTTGCCCGAGCCTCGGCTGCTTGCGCAACTTCAGGGCGCCGCCCTCGCCGCCCTGGTGCATCGGCCTCTGCCACCCGTACCCCCGAGAGACTCCTACCCACTATACCCCTGGCTGCTCAGTAGGCACGGCAGAATATTCCCGCATAGATTTCCCGGTGGTAAGTTAAACTTTTCCAATTGATATTTTTATTATACGTATTTTTTGCATTTGACACCGACGAACTGGCGATCTTCTAATGGATCAACCTGTTACCTTTTAAACCTTGAGATTATTATCTCAGGGCTGGTCAGCTACTTTGGATGGAATCTGTGAGATTTTTATAACTTAGATATCTATAGTATTTTTTATTACATACCTCCTTTACGTTTCACATGGCTTTCGTGTTAGTGGTCATTTTTATCTCTTATCCGATCGTTTTCATACTTTGCCATATTGCTCATTTTGGTCATCAATTTAAGTAAATGGAGCCTCCGCCATTACGATGGTGCAAATATATCGTGTAAGACGCGTTTGTAATTTGCCCGCCGACATTCTATTTGACGTTTACGGTTGACGTTTTTAATATATAATTTCTAAATAAACTTTGTATGTATGTGCGGTTGTTCTTGTGCGAAAATTCATGAACAACCGTCTCGTTCTCTGACGAAAGGGTCTCTTAGACTGTATTCGTTGGGGGGGTGATGGCCTCATGTTGAGGGCTTTAAGGGTCGAATTCCTTGACCTTTAAAGCGGGCTTAGTATGTATTTCATATTCAAATAAATTGAAATAAAATGATTACTATTAGACTGGCCATGTTTAAGCGGTTTATATTATAAATACCGAGCGACGCCGGGTAAAAATACTAGTAACCTATTGTTTCACTAGATGTTTGTTTGCACCGCAATATTTGTGAGCTGATTTTGAACCACTTCCACTCTTGTGATAGTTATTCCGGTTTTTATTTTATTTGATGAAAATAGGTACACTTGGAACTTCTGTATCCGATATCTATAGGTACAGATCAAGTAAACGAATACCAAAGTTTAAATATTTATTATATCTATCCGTGTCAATGCCTCTTAATTAGATAGTTTGTTTTGTATGATTAGGTTGTTAAGCCGTGATACTGTTGAAAAGGTGGCGGATTTATTTTATTGCTAAACGTTCAGAATATTCATTATATCAATGCAATATATGAATCACCAATCGAGAATTGGGAATTAATTTTTTGGGATGCAAAATCATTAAATGTATATAAATATAATTAATGCTCTTATGCATGTCTCATTATTATATAATTTTTGGCGCCGTAAATTAAAAATATTGCAATGTGGTATTATTTTTGCAATAACGGTTGCAAATTAGTTTTTTGTAAATTAACATATTTTTCTAGACACTTTTTGCAGGCGTAGATATGTAATTTTAGGTTAATTAATAATAATTCATTCATTTATATATGTACATCTACATATATGTATGTAAGGATAAACTTTCTAAATGGACTTTTTTATATCTACATACTTATTATATCTACTTACATAAATTATAATATATCTAATATGCAGTTACGAAATATAAAAAATAGTAAACTAATAAATAAGATAATTCAAGTATTTTTTATTGCATGTGAATGAATTCTTATAGTAGGTATATCATTAGAATCACTTCAAAAAATTTTTAGCTGATTAGTGTCAAGCATTTGCAGATTAGCATCTATTTAAATCTATAATAGGTATAAGAATTCTAGGTAATATAATTTCAAAGAGATTTAATCGTGAAGAATGATGTGTCTATTAATTTATATTTTAAACGTGTAAGTCTCGTTGTCATCAATAATGTAATATATAATTTAAAAGCTTTCAGTGCTCCTATCATAATTATAAAATGACTGATTAGATAATGAAGAACACATAAGTAAACACTCCATCGTTTATAACGGATAGTTAAATTTATAATGATTTTATTAAATGGCAATTAGACATTGTAAACTTGAAATACTGCAATTCAGTACAAATGGAAATCAAGGGAATTTAATAATCGCAATAATGATATAATTATATTGTGGTTGTGTTTAATAATTTCAAATAGATATTTATGACTGACAGATTCTGAGAAAATTATTTCGTCAAGACAAATTTGTTTTTGCAATTCACAAATTGAGCCTCAGCGCGTCGCAAGTAAATTGCACACAACCTTCGGTACGTTGAAAGCATTCAGACATTTATACATTAAAAAAAATGAACGAACAATCTTTTTATCTTCTAATTGGTCTTTTATTAGTCAGACAGTTTACTCACTTGAGTCCGTCAAAAGTGCGGGTCACGACGAATTAATAAAAATTTATCACATCCGATATGTTTACATTATGTCAAATGATAACAATTATTCGAACACTTATTGCGTTGTAGTCTTTTTATCATGGTATTAAAATACTTACGCACTATCTTAATTGATTTCAAAACATTATAATAGTCTTTAATTGTCTCGCGATAGGAATATTTATGTAGACCGAGCACAGCGTGATTTTTTTATATACATTTTAATAGACATGTTAAATGAATAATTATATAAATTTAATTGCAAGTAGATATGTACTTGTTTAAATATTTTAAATATACATAGTTACACTAATACATACTTTATTTTTGTCGATTTTCCAGGTATAAGTTTGCATATGAAATTTATTACTAATTAAATTTCATATGCAAATACATGGTTTAGAAATACAAAATATATAATAAGTTTCAATTAAAATATATACATATGCACATATGTATATACAAAAATTAAAGTGGATGAAGTGTCTAAATTATTCAAACGTCCTGTAATAATATTACATGCATAAAAATATTATGCGTTAATGAGAAAAATGTTAGGCTAAATTTCATATATAAAAAGTAATATGTAGTAAATTTTAACATTAAAAACAAATATTTTTTTAAGTAAATTGACTTACATATTTAGAAATTCATACCATTTAATATTCTAATTGAGAAATAAAAATAAAATCTTAATTAATTCCAAATTATTAATAATTATGTGTTTGTAATTTGATGCTAAGTACCTAATATTTCTTGTTTACCCTCAATTAAACTAAACTAATGACATGTCCCGTCTTATTCTTGCCTATAATGATTTTTAAATATTTAGTTTGTAATTTGGTCAAATTTAGCTCCCTTTTATCCCCTGGATGTGTAGGTATATTTATCTATCAAATTTTTCGGTCGATTAGTGATTACACTAAATTACTATTCGACACGCTCAATTATGTTTCGAAATTGAATATAATTTACTTATAATTAGAGTGCATTACGTAACCTATTTTACGGCTATGAACTTATAGTAATTGGACTATTCTGTTAATATTAAATTATGTGTGTTTTTTTCGACTGGTATTTAATCATATCATAATTGCTTAATCGCCTGAATTCTACAATGGCGTTTATACTAACAGGTAACAGCGAAACATTACATTAGTGTAAAAATCGAGGTAGATACCTGCCTGCCTTTGTACGTTGGTACCTATTTAAGTACCTACCAAAGGTTGCGTGTCGGTATCTTACATTCGGCCTTACTAATTATATTATAATTATTTTATATGCTTTGGATATTATTAAACGCCAATCACATAGTATTCACATTCGCATGTTGTTAAAAAAACGCTTAAGGAAATTGAAAATTGTATTAAAACGAAATCCATTTCAAAATGTTTCTTATTAACTAGAGTTTGAGAATTTCGACATATGTATATATACTAATCAAGTGATTAGATAAATAAAATAATACAAAGCAATATACCAAATCGAAATGTATATACATACGTAAGAGAAACGTCTTCACATTATTCGATGCCTACCATTTAATTATTTTATATATTTCATAAATATGTATAATGCTGTTTCTTTATGATTATTAAATTTACAAACGTTCAAATAAATCACTGTCAGATTTAAAATAAAATGTATCGCCCATTTTTATAGGTACTAACATCTATTTACTAAGTTATAATTTATAACAATAAATGTCTATAGACTTTTCAACAATGCCTGTCAAGGTATGCAAAGTATGCATATTTTAATCAATGCAAAAACTGGCCTCAAGTCTCTGAAAACTTTATTACCATTGTATTTTTTTTTCATATATGTATATTTTAACGCACACCTTTAGTCATAAACAAGATGAAAAAACGAAAAAGATTTGAAAGCTGACTTATCAATTTTTTAAGTTAACTAACTCATACATGTCAGTAAATTGCCCGAATATGCCCTTTAAAATAAATTTATAAAAAAATATAATAGCATTAAATGTATGTACACGTGTTATTAAATAAAATATTTTCATAAAAAGATGACGGCTACTGTAATGTATAATGTATTTATTATACGATTTTTTTCCGCTGAAGCAAAATTAATTTTAAAAAATCGGATTATAACGATACTCTATAATTTACTGTAATTAATATTATAATGAACAAAAAATATATTAAACTTAATTTCCTACTTTAAATTTGCTACTTCAATCTGTCATGTATGGATTTTCCTGGTGAATTTTCGATATGAAATCTACCTAAATAAACATTATACAAATACGCTTTGAATTAAAAGAATATGTGGGTGAGAAGTATGACAAGGGTAGTTTATAAGAAAGTGAAGATATTGAAATGGCAATGGATGAGACACGTAGCTGAGAGAATGGACGAAAAGTGGACAAAAGAAGTGCTGGAATGGTACCTAAGAGATTGTAAAAGGATGACAGGAAAGAACGAAATCATAAAAATGAGTGGGGTCAGATGGATGAGATTTGCGCAAAACAGAGACGAATGGGAGATGTCTTCATCCAGCGGTGGATGGTGAATGGTTATAAATGATTTTGATATGTTATAATAATCAGAATATTTCATATAATAATTTAAAATAATTTAACTACACATTTTTATATGATTCTTCCCGAATGGCGTAGGCTCCACGTCGCGTCGTAGAGTTTCCAAAGTCATTGACTATACACACATACCTTCCCACATATTTTTCTTTCAAACCTAATAAATACATATCCATGCATACATACGCCTACTCTTAAACATGTGTGTGTGTGTTTTATTGGTGTGTATGTGTGTAATGCAAAGTTGGTGTTGTTTGATGGGTATTTGATTGGAGCCGTTCTAGTTTGTTTTATGGCAACTCACGGAGCCAATTAGAGAAGCAGCCAGCGTTTTGTGCCAGCGTAATTATTTAAGAATTAGCTCCGAGGGAAATGGCGCGAGGAAATACACCCAGACAAACCGAACATACACCAACGTACTCAAACAAGTATTGGGTGTGTGTAATTTTAAATGAAATTATCATCACTGGCGGAACTTTCAATTTTTTTGAACACTTGAAAAAATTTACATACCATTACAATTTTCATACACATAGTTAATCGCCCGCTTTTATTTGTATATGCACAACTGAAAATTTTTCAGATCAATTCGTATATCTATATATACATATATATATATATATATATATATATATATATATATATATATATATATATATATATATATATATATATATATATATATATATATATATATATATATATAAAATTGAATGTTTGTCTGTCTGTCTGCCTCGAATAACCACTGAACCGATTACGATAGAACTTCCAGGATTTTTTGTATGCATGTCCGGGAAGATTACTGTGAAAAAAAATCAGGAAAAAACCTCTTAATTATTAATAATATACGTAATAACGATTTTATCGACGCGAAAGTATGAATCGCCAGTGTGCAGTTAAGGAAATGAGTACGTTGGTAATCAACTTGCGCGCACGCATGCCAACCCTTACATTACGTACCACTCAATCCTAACGATCCTACATATATATATAAAAATTAATGTTTGTCTGTCTGTCACGTATGCGTTCCTATACTTTACTATAATTTAATTCGATTATTAAGTATTAATTTGAAACTGAAACATTCACTTATCGAAACGCATCGAGAAACGGGAACGGGAATTGCATGCGTTATTGTACTATGGAACGATGAAACTTTCAGGATTTATTGTATGCATGTTCGGGAAGCTTACCGTGAAAAAAATCGACCAAAAACGGGAATGAGTAGCATTGCAACGCAATAATTTCAAATGTTTTCGCGTCGCAACAAGCGTTTTTAGGGTAAAATAAACAAATAATTGAATTATTTGAAATGTGTTCGCTGCCTGTGTTTTTTCGACAAATGGGAACGGGAACGGGAACGAGATCGGGAATGGGAACGGGTGTTAATATTTTGCCGAAATCAAAAGCGCCGTGTGTTAATATTTTATAAATTAAATATTATACTAAACAACAATCTGAAGAGAAAAATAGAAAATAGTGTTGACTTAAACATTGAAATAATACGTAAACTAACCCTTAACCCGCAAAAACTTTCACGGCACTTTTTTAGCTAATTTGTCAATTGAGTTTTCAAAAATAAATACCTATATATTTTAATGTACATATATTCAAGTGATCAAATATGTCAATTAACACCTGAAACATTTTTTCAAATACTGAATCACGCCTGAATTATTTTGTTTACACAATAAGTCACGCCATTTGAGTTACTGGCATTTTACGTATGACGTCTATAGCGGTCATCCGTGGGGAAAGAGCTAAGGATATTCAATTTTTTTGCCCGCAGCCACGTTTTTTCTTTCATAATTATTTAACACGTGATTATTTTATTTTCAAAATTATAAAAAAACCCCCCTCCACCAAGAAAACTTTGTTTTCCAACTATCAAATTTTCTCTTGAAAGCCCTATAATAAATTATAATAAATTATTAGCAACTTGAATTTCAAAATTAAAAATATAAATTTCTATCAATTAGTAGCGTACAAAGCAGTATTTAAAGTAGAAAATGTTCTCCATAATGTCGCTTTTACAAAAAAAAAATCAACACAATCTATGTATATACTTTCAATTTTTCTTTGTTCAGTTACAACTTACAATTTTCTGTACCTATATATGTACATAAAAATACATAACAATGGAGTGAATGATCATTAATTTTATTTAACCATACATATGTATACATTAGTCCCTTTGTATCCTGCTCGCTCACACGTAAGTAAGGCTGTGCGATAAAAACGGGCAGATTTCCACGGCACACCACTGGCATTTATATACATACATATGTGTGTATTATCGTATCGGAATTAGCCAACCTGGTAAAATCCATAAAGCTGCACCGAAAAGTTCACCCTTCAACCGACAAAAAAAGGCAACCTAAAGCAAAACGGGGAATATATTTTCCACCGCTATTAATATACACATTATACCTTTCGGCGAAAATGCACAGCTTTCCGTGAATAAGAAATCGGATACGTTCAACTGTCGAAAAACCAGTTTTCCGACGCGAGGCAGCGACAAATATGGTCTCACGTGCGTGTATGAACAGTTTGCAATGTACATTCTTAATTTGTTCTTAAGCAAAATAAATAATGCCGTTTTAAGTGGACCGTATTTCATGAGTTACACAAAACTCGACCGGCCTGTCCGCGAACGCCACAATATCAGTTATTATCGAGCGTTATATCGAGTATCACAAATTCAAGTTTTTTTTCTCGTTTCTCTCCATCGACCACGTTAAAGATACCAATTATCGGATATTATCGGATATTTTTTATTTATTTAACTCCCACCAGACGCGGCCGCAACCTGTCATTTATATCTGGCGTATTACCTTAATAAACGTTAAACGTGCATTCGATTTCCACAACGCATCATCCGCTAACTGGTGTTCGTCAGTAATCAGATTATACGTTGAGATGACCCGACCGGTCGGTTGTGAGACTCGACTAATGCTAAACGAAACATACAAGTGGGTATGTAATATAATATATACATATATTTAATATAATGTACATGATACGGGTACGCACACGCATACCTTTACTTACATACATACTATTAGATTGACCCCGGGTTAGAGTTGTGTATTAACGGGAAACGTTTAAATTACGAGATCATTTATCATGTTTTGTGTAATTGCACAATTAGGCGGGTGATTACCGAGCGAAAAAAAAAATTGTCTGTCGAAGATTGATAACATTCCATGGTTTGCCGTTTATTCAGAAGTCGATCGACCTTAATGTTTGAGCGCAATTTGATCAATTAAAAGTTAATAATTATTAATTGCTATTATTACTGTAGGATTGATTGCCTAACTGTTAATTTTGCAGTGTGGAATTATTAGTTTGTGGCTGTGTTTCGATTTATAGTCCATTTTTGGTTTATTTGTTTTATCTGTTTTTGAAAGGACACAAATACGATTTGATTGCTCCTTTCTATGTTAATTCTTGTTTTAGAAGATTAAGATGACCTATGTATCTATGTATGTACATTAGTAAGAAAAAACATTAGTTACTTTATTATTATAAATTACTTATGTATAAGTAGTCATTAAAGACAATCAAATAAAGAGTTCATTTACCGAATGAACGCCGTTTCCAAAATACTACTTTGCATGAAGAGAAATATCTTCGATCAATGCATTTTGCCAATAATGACGTTTGGAAGCAAAACTTACGTAGGTATTGAACGCTAGAATGATGCTGCATTTACATAAGTCCAATGCACTCAAAGAAGTATAGAATGCTGTATGCTCCGCATAATGAGGAAAAGTAATAAACGGAATGGTAGTTGATTAAATGGAGAGATTAAATAGATTGAAATGGCAATCAGCGGGTAACATAGCTAGAAGAATGGACGAAAAGTGGACAAAATAAAGTGCTCAAATGGTACCCGATAGAATGTAAAAGGTGCAACGAAAGCCACAGTGGAGAAAGGTGCATGAAATTAGAAAAATGTGTTGGTTGTTGCCCAAAACAAAGACGAATGATTATGATAATAAAAAAATCAGAAATCATATTCGTTGTTTTTGAACACCCGAACATATTACCAAAACATATGTAATATAAAAAAGTCATAAATAAATTAATTAATAAAAAAACGAATGCATTTAACAAAAAATCTGTATGATTTTTTTTATTATAAATGTACAATTTTTTCTTCTTAAATGGTTAATACCTATGTATGTACCTAAAAGATCACAGTGATTATATCTACAATGCTTTAGATATATGTACATATGCATACATATATTCAAAGTAGGATTTATTTAAAATAAATATGAATTATAATCGCACATTTTTTGCAAAACTGCGTAAAATATAGATGTCTCGGTTCTCATGCTACTTGAAAGATCATAAGAATATTTTTGTAAAACTATTCTAATTTAATATTAAGTAGTAGATATAAAAATCTGTGTATTTAAAAAATAAACAAATATTGTATTATAAATAAATATTCTTAAATATCAAAACTTTCATATTAGTTGTCTTTATATTTTAAAATATCTAAAATATCAAATTTGAATATGTGTTTCACCTTTAAAATGCGTCCACATTTTGATTGATTATTTGTATATAGCCTATATTTTACAGCCATTTTAATATTTTTATGATAAATAATATGTCTATTTTGCAATAAAATGATGGATTAATTTTGTGTCATAAAAAGCATCTAAGAAGCTTTAAGAGGTTGATTTAAAGCTTCTCGCATTGATACACATCTACACAAAAAAAATGTCCATCTGCATTATGTAATAAAAACGATAATCTCTCGCATGAAAGTGTGTAGGCGTTCAATTTTCGATTTAGTATAAATATTTGACATTCGTTTTGGAAGTAATCCTGTTTGTTATCACATTGTTTATAGGTACGATTCGAAACTCATTTTGTGTACGGTCAATCATTAATAAAAGTCAAAATAATAAATTTATTGCGCCCGTTTCGAATATGTTTTATGTAGGCAAATAATGTGTTAGACACATATTTTATACGAGAATTTGAACAGGTATATTATAGGTGTATCTTCTGGCCAAACACACACATACATAAACGTGCGCATCAGAGAGAGTCAGCGAGATAATATCGACCACAAATTAATATAGACAAGCCTCGGGGCATAATTATTCCCGGCAGTAAGGTAATGGTCGCATTAATCCAATGTTTGAAAAATATTATTTTTTTATTGATGATCTAATGATAGCCATAAAACCGATACAATAAATTAATACGTAATTATACGTAGCCACTTCCTTCGTTCTCGTACAAACACACACACACACACGTGTCTGCATAAACGCTCGTACAGATCACGAGGAAAAAAATCTCGTTAAATCGACCCATCGACGCAATTTAAATTTTTGTCTCGGGCAGAGCACGAAAATAAAATTATCGTCAAATTTGACACCTGTATAAACCGTGCCCAATTTTCGAATTTCATCTTTCGAATCGTCGATGGAAGAATTAACGTCTTATTCAAATACATTTCATGGCAATTTTGTTAATCAACAAGTATGTATGTATATATACACAGTTGCATTATTATTATTATATGATTATAAAGATTTAGTATAAATATATGTATGAACTCGAATAAAATTAATCAACATACTAAAATTAATTTAAATCATTATTTACAATAACTCGTTTTTAAAACATCATTAATAGCTTTTCCACAGAAACTTAACATATTTGTTAATATTAAATTTACGCAATTAATTTAAGATATACTACCTATTAATTTAATGAATATATTCCGTATTATAAAATTTTAACTTTCAAAATATAAAACGATTAATTTTACCATTTCAAAACGTATAGTAAAAACATAAAATTTTATAAAAAATATATTCGTATTTTTTTCCAAACTGATATTTATTTATTCAAATATTCAGTTAACAAAATACAATATATATATTTTTTATAATTTTGAGCATTTTAGCATTGGACCATATTGGCATGGATGGATCCAAGGGGGGAGAGGACGATCCCCTATCGTGATCTTTCAGCTTCCAAATTGTTCTCCTGAGGATATCTAAAAAAGCCGTTATATGCATGTTTTCATTGAGCGTCTTAACAAGAAAATTTAAACGTCAGGGCCTAATGTTACGAAAAATGCAACTTTAGGAGGTGGCAACGGAAAATGGACTTTATTTAAAAGACATCATACTTTATTTTGTGTATATCATCATCTACAGCCATCTCCGAAACGAAAGCCTCTCCAACACGCTTCCATTCGTCTCTGTTTTGCGCAACTCTCATCCATCTCACTCCACACATTTTCCTAATTTCGTCTACCCATCTTCCCTGCGGTCTTTATTTTACCCTTTTGCATTATCTCGGGTACTATTCTAGCATTTATTTTGTCCACCTTTCGTTCATTATTCTAGCCACGTGGCCCGCCCATTACCATTTCAATCTTTTCAACCACAATATCCACAGCCCTACTCATACTTCTCACCCAAGTATTCCATTTCCTGTCTTTCTTCAATATGCCAAGCATACAACGCTCTTCTTTGAGTGCATTGTGTAGCAACTTGGCGTTCAATGTCCAAGTTTCACATCCATACGTCATCAATGGCAAAACACATTGATCGAAGATTAATTAATAAAAAAATAATTATTAATCGAAAAATTTCAGGATCCATCGCTTGACCAAAGTTCAATCAAAATATTTTTGTTGTAACGATCCATTCCTAGTTAAAAAAAACCCCTACAATTCCGTATAACGAGAAAGCTCTGATCTGTGTAAATATTACAAATATATATATATATATATATATATATATATATATATATATATATATATATATATATATATATATATATATATATATATATATATATATATATATATATAGGTATTAAATATAAAACTATAATTACAATTGATGATACGCAACAGTTTCATACTCTTGTTGGTTTTTTTTTTAATTCGTAATCATTAAATATCTTTTAAAATCCCATTTCTTATACACTCATTACGTACGCACACAAGGTATTATAAAATGTGTTAAATTTTGGTCGTGGTTTTCAGTGAGTTAATTTCGTGGATAGTGAATCGGTCGACTAATATTCGAATCGCATGCGCAGGCTCCTGCGGCAACTCCATTAAATCCATCCTATATAAAATTGGGTAATTTGCAAAATTATCTTTAAATCACTCTATTATACGTGTATGTATATGTGTGTGTGGAAAGAGAGTACATTTCGTAAAGAAATAACAAAACCAAAATCATTAATTCGGTCGAAATAAAGTAAAGCAATCAACATTTATGTTTTAACAGACGCACATTCGTTCAATTGCGTTTTGTTTTATTGCATTTTGAACCTTACTTAATAATATCCTACATATACGTTCAATAAAATAGTAATTTGAGAAGTATTTATATTATAATTGCTGTTTTTATAATGTAAAATAAATTATTTAATGAGATTGTAAATTAAATGAGAGTATTTTAGTATTCATTAAAATTCCAAAAAGTATCTAATGAATACTCGAAAGATATGTCAATTTGTATAAATCGATGAAGAGTGTTAGTAGAAAGAGTTTTCAATATTATGTGACTTAGATTTTCGCTTTTTTGCAGGTCCAGACATACCCGGCTTCCTATTACAACCTTTTAGAAAACCAAAGAGGATCAGAACGGCGTTTTCACCTTCGCAACTTTTAAAATTAGAACACGCCTTTGAAAAAAATCATTATGTAGTAGGAGCTGAACGGAAGCAACTAGCTCAATCTCTTAGTTTAACGGAAACACAGGTCAGTATTTTATATTTTTACATTGATTTATTGTGAACAGCTATTTTATACGGCGATGAAACCAAACACGCGAAACAACGGAAATGCACGGAATTTATGGCTAATGATATAATATTGTTCAATCGTGTTAGTCAGATTTACAAAAGGTATTCTCTTGGCGTTTTTCACTCGTTATTCTTTCGCGTGATCCGATTTAGGCCTATGTACATATTTATGTATGTACATAAATGCACTAGGAATATAAAACATAAAATCGTCACCAAGCTTGCCTATGAAACTCTACGTAATAAATAAATAAATCATTTGCCATAAAATATTTGCTTTATTTTGAAACCGTTTTTCTCAATTAATAATAACTGTTAGTTGAAAAAAAAATATCATTAGTAACGTAACCACAAGTTTAACGTTTTTTTGTCAATGTTGACATAGCAGACAGTTCCTGTCAAAGTGTCAAGTATCTGTCTTCAGTTCAACAATCACGCATCCATGGGTTGAGAATCTTTTTTTGAGATGGAAGTCATTGCAAATTCTCGACTTAAACATTTATAGCATATTCTAATTTTATTATATCATAAAATTCAACATTACAAAATATACTATTTTAACTTTCACTAGCTATTCTATGATAATTGGATAAAGACTAATTTACTCAATACGGTTTTTGTATTTTATAATAATAATACAATCATTTTTATTTTATTTATTTTATTTTATAACAATCGTCTTACGAAATGATTAATTTATACATATTTGATCATTATCCTTTCACGTGATCTGATTTAGGCCTAATCTAACCTAAATATGTATATGTACTACGTAGGTACCTAATTAATAAAGCTTCTTGACCACTCCTCGAATATTCATGAGATAGCACATATATAAACATATTAGTTAATGCAAATCTACAAGTTTTAGAACTATCAAATGTGTTAAAAGTACCATGTCATGGTACTAGTAGACGGTTTATGGGAGGACTCGGAGGCTGGGGTTAAAAATTCCCCATACAAAAACGCATGAGAAACTTTGACCTTATTTATTTTCATCCTAAATTTTCTCTTAGAAATCCTCAGTTTGGAATTTATGTAGGAATGTTACAGTCGGACTATATTTTCAGTTGTAATATATTCCAACTAGCGTTTTAAGTCATTCATATTCAAATACAATTCAACTAGTAAATTATATCTCTACAAGGGCAAATACATTTTCAATAATGTGCGCCAGTTGTAATATAACAGTTGAGTTTTGAAAGTTCTGATGTTTTTACGACTGCTTTAGAATTCAATAATGCTTTAATATTTGATAAGTATTACGAATAAAGGCAATGATTATCGTATTACGATAACTCTAAGAATTTATTCAAACAAAAAAAGTGACTTTTCAACTCAATTAACTAGTCAAGTGACTTTTCAACTCAATTAACTAGTCAAGTGACGTTTTCACGAAAACCTAGCGTCTCCATCCTACCTGGTACCAAAATATAGTAGAACTGTACATATATTTAGTTGTGGTATATTTTGACCAGTTGGAATGTAATTCGCCATATGAATCAACTTACGTGGATTAGACAGAATATATTACAACTCAAAATACACTTTAACTATTACGTCAGTTGGTACCAGATTAAATGGAATACATATATTCCAACTAGTCAAAATATATTAAAACTGGAAGATACACTTCATCTGTAACATATACATATGTACATACAATGTACTTATGGTATTTTAACGTATAATAACTTATAATGAATAATTATTTAAAAAAAAATAGCCGTTGTTTTACAACTATTAAGACGAATATTTGTTTTTTTGTTTGCCACTATACAAATCTACCATTTTTGAAATTTAAATCATCAAATTTGACATACCATGACATGGTCATTTGATTTATACCATAGTTTTTTTAAATTTTCTAAAAAAAATCCACTATTACATAAATATGTACGTATGTATGTCGCATAATAATTAAAAATGTTACGCTATCGGTACGGCACTGGTTTCACATGACTGGTTTGTTAGTGGGTGTGTCGCTCCAAATCGAATAAGTTGCACCCCTGTGAAAGTGGTCGGTTTCGGGGTTGTTAATTCCGTTCAATTTGGGGGTGGTGACGTCCCTAGTCACCATTTACCCGCCAGCTACCAAAATTAAAGCTTGTCGCCGCGCGGGCGTAACTTACCCCCTACTACACGACACGAATCAAAACAACACTGATTAAATTAGCCACCTATCCAATTCAAACATCGTGCTCGGAATATTGAGTGTCGCTCGAACAACTTAGTTGGTGTATAATGTAGTCGAAAGCACGATCGACTTGAAACTTTATACCGAATGCTGGACTGAAGTGGCTAAACAAAAATGGTGGCAGTTTTTTTTTTTTTTGATTGAATATTTATGCGTACTCTATTTTTGAGACTTCATACTTGAACGTGACATTTATTTTTAACATTTTAAGCAGTGAAGTACTTAAAAGGGAGTCCCTCAAGTGTTCAAATTGTTTGAACCCTTTGAATTATATGCAAAACCCCTCATAGTGAATTTTGAAAATTGTATTCAAATTATTCCGGTATGAGTTTTGAATAAAAGCAATAGCCATGATTAAAACCTTCGATAAATTCATAAAAATAATTCATCAATTTTTAAGTTGAATTTTAAATCCTCAAATTCTACCATAAAAATCATAAAATTATTCATCTACATTATAAACTCAATTTTAACTCCTTAGTCTTAAATATTACTTAATTCTATTACGATTAATCTATGACTAGATATATGTATATATTCAGTTCAATCAAAAATAAGCAAAATATCAAACTTTTCACTTTCACATTTAGTGCGTCTTTGATTTTTATTATTAAGAAAAATAATTTCAATGCTTTTCCATAATAATATCATTATAAATTAAACTGAATATTCAAATGGACATTAAATATTTATAGTATTTCTGCAATGCTTCTTATCAAACGGATATTTGTGACTCCAAGTCGATTATTAATTATCAGAGTTTGCCAATTTATCTTATTTCGTTGTTGAAATGGTTCCTCACCAAATTAGCTACCAATCTACCTACTATTAAAAATTTTAAACTTGAATTTGAAATTATATTTAAATAGTGCTAAAGCTTCATAGGTGTCCAAAGCTTCATAGGTGTCGCTTTGGGGCAACCTGTAATGGCACCAAAACAGTTGGAAAAACGAATCTTGAGATATTGCAAGTTGGTGGAATGAGGTAGACCCATATTATAACAAAAAAAATTGTAAAAGCTTTTTACAAAAGTACAAAATATTTAAACACTAATCAGACCCAATTATGTATATGTTTTCTTTAAAATAATGTATAATATATACCCAAAAAGTACTGATTTTTCTTCATACAAATCATTATATTAATATCAAATCTTCACTTTAATATATTTAACAATTCCCCCTCGAAACCTCAGATTCATAAAAACAAAAACAAACATACACACATCTGGGTAATTAGAGGCAATTCAAAGCCTAAATTCGACACAAAGAAACAGTAGTAAAATATTCTGAGCGAAGGGCATTTTAATTGAACAATCGGTTGAAACGTCAATCATAATTTGAAACATTAAACCATCTTCCGCAGTTATTTGAAAAAAGGCATGCTTAACAAAAATCAATTATACATATATACACGTACATTATTTTAAACGGCATAATCACAGAATCGATTAATAGAATACAATTACAACTAACTTCGTAATAACATCGGCTCAGAAACACGTGCAGGAAGTAACTGCTCTCAATTATGCAGACTTTTTCAAATAGAACACACTCACGCCCAGTTTCAACCGACCAGTGCGGTGGGTAGGTGTGCAAGTAAAGTATATCTGCAATGATAAAACAATTTTATTATATTCAGGGGGTACTTAACGGGCAATTATCGTAAAGGCGAAACTCGTGCAGCAAGCGAGCCGTACACATGCCCGACAGCGCGCCTCTTAACCGAGACTTATTACGTATTATTAAAACTAATTATGGATAAATGATTATAAATTACCAGCCCGTTTATCGCGTATGGTCATCGCACCGTTTTACCACACACACACACACATTTCTAATAACAATCTATATAAAACTTCAATCAATTTCACGTGAGAATCTTAAATTTATGTCTACACGCTTGAGTGACGAAAAGCTCTGTATCAAAAACGGCCATTTTGCGATGTAGATGTGCTTAAAAATTGTCGGGGTTGATGTGGATTTGTTCGATGTGTTTGAATGTAGAAGAAAGTTCGATCTAACTTGCATATATGAAAATATCGCAGATGCTACTTTTACAATGTACAACAGATTCAATTCCAAAAAACGTCATGTAAAATTTCAAATAATTTGACACATTTCAACGCATCGACTATATGTTAAAGTTATTGCTACGTTTGATATAATCTCGGTTTAATATGTAGCTATTTAAACCAATTTTTTTATTGTAACTGCTGCAAATATGTGCTTTTGAAGATGGACATATGTAGTTCTACGTGAATAAAAATAATCAAAAGTTTAATTTAAAAAATGATAGCATTCACATTTTATATATTTTTCGCATAACTTTGCTACGGATTGACTGTAAGTCGTCAAGCCAACTAATGGAATAATTTAATGTAATAAATGTTTACTACATCAGAAGTAGGGATTGCAAAAATACCGAAATTCATTTATTTATTTAAAGTTTGGACCATTGTAGCATTACAGGAATTCATCACTACCGATACTGTCATTACTACCAGTAGTACTGGTATTTGTTTATTTTATCAATTACTGCAATAAATTTTAATTAATTACCAATAAAATCATAATTATTTAACTGTCAGCTGATCATTAATTATTTTAATCGCTGCATTTAATTATTTTTTATTTAATTTCAAAATAGTGTCCTTCTACATACATCGTACAGATTACTGATCAGCGAATGTAAAAAATAAAGTAAATAAATTGCGTGCTTCTTGCTGTAAAGAATTTTGTTTGGAAAAAAGGTTTTTTAGCTTTTAAATCATATACGAGTTGCATTAAAATAATTGTCAATTTAACAAATAAATTTTCGAAAATATCAGAAGGTGGCGAGGCTTGTCATTGTTAACAATTTGTTATAAATCAATATATAATATGAATTCGGAAATAAGTACGACATTTTCAGCATGGCTGATTTTAAATTTACAATACACTTAGCGGCTCCTTTGTATAGCAGGTCAAAATAATGTTGAGTGTTGGCTCATTCGTCGACTCATCCATACAAAAAACTAGCCGATGCTTTTTATTCTAAATTCAAAACAATTCAACTAACATAAAATCGAAATTAATATATTTCGATACTACCGGTAGAACCGAAGTCTAAAATTTGTTAAAAAACCGCTAGTACTAGTATTGGGTTTATTTATCCTTAAAAATTGTATACTGCAGATTATATACTCGGAATAAATTATTTTCAATAGAGGTCAACCCACGGGATCGAACCAGGCAACCTTTCGGTGCTTAGCATTAACGCTGTGCTGCTGTAATAAGCTTGCCGGTCGTTAAAAAGTCGAATGTTTATACTTTATACTTATGTTTTTGGGACGTATAAATTATTTGAGACTGTTTTTGTGGTCGGCATAATTATCATAAACGCTCGGTGCCACACACGTTATGAAAGTCGAAATTTTCTTTTAAAACAGGAAAGGTATGTAAACCTACATATGTAAGTATGTATAACTGGACCGAAGATCAAGACAGTTGAATATTGTTTCCAAATTTTACGAAACGATTACAAAGAACAGCACTTTCAATCATTGTATGATTTGAAAATAGCGTGAAATGAATGTGTACTGGAAACTTTTCGGCCCTTCTGGAATGATCATTTTTGCACTATTCTCAATTATATTTATTTATTTAGTTCTTCGACTTGTGCGTTAATATTATAATATGATTTTATATATGTATATGATACGTAATTGTTCACAAATAAACAATGAATTTTATAATTTCACTGGAGAAATAACGGCTACAACAGATGCTTCGGCTTACAATAACAACATGGAATACAATATGAGTGAAAAAAATCCCGATTTTGAAATTATAATAATCACTTTATTATATGCGAGGGGAGACGACAATAAAAACCGGTGACGGTCGACCTATCGCTTTTCATACTACATCATATTATATTTATAATGTTATAACACGATTTATACATATTAGGTAGGTATATTATTACAGTAATAAATATACTGCAAAATGGCGGCTGTTACGATATAAAAATATATATATTTTAAATACTATCGAATTAATATGGTTGCATTTTTCCGCGAATAAAAATTTCATTTTGAATTAGAAGTAGTGTATTTATTTATTATTATCGTAATAGAATCAATGACTCAATAACCTCTCAACCATTCATACTTTTAATACTTTTCAATAGTTTTATATTTACACGCAATTTTTTTTTACTTCTCATTTCATTCATGTATACGTATGGGTTTTATATTAAATAGCAGTTTAAATAAAAAATTTTTATTGATTTTTTTTTAGTGGCATATTCTCGGTCGCACTGTACACATTTTCCGCTTGCTTTCTTTGATACTTGAGCCTTCTGTACTTCGTCTCCCCCGTTGTGTTTGATGAGCGTCATTGTAAAAGGTTTGCTCTGTGATCACTGCCATGGGATTGGTCCATTTGTCCCTCCCATGGTCCCCCTATATCACCCCTTACCTCCCTCTCCAATTCGCAGTACTCTTTCCCCCTTTAAACGTAACGCTATTGTTGTCTTTCGTTGCTTCGCCATCCCCCTTTGACAATTTGAGGCATCAGTTAAACCAACAAATAATAAATTGCTCCTATAAAGTATAGGGTTACCCCCAATTTTGACATGCAATTTTCACGCTGGTGCCACTGATCGTTGGGGATCGATATTTTCTCAATGTGGAATCATGCTTTCGTATGATGCTGGTCGCTAATTCCTCTCACGAAGGGTAGACTGTTCAACGGTTATTACTTATATACCTAGGTGTAACCTGTTTTCACCGTAAATTACCGATCGGTGTAGACGTGTCAACTTTTACATAAGTTATTAAGTTGATAAGTATGCGATTCACGGCAATATCCGCCCGTCGAATATGCCAATATACAAATAGGCAATTATAAAATAATTATTTACATTGCACAATGTCGACGGCCGATTCTACAGTTAGATGTGCTTTCCCATCCTAGCACTAAATACATATAATAGCTGTCTGTAACACTTTGACATCCATCAGAATATCCTCGCTAATGTGCATATTATATACATACATAGGTATGAACAACAAGGAAATCGAAATACGATCTTTGTTTTAATTGGAAATCAAATCGCAAAACTACAGCAGTCAATTAATATGTATTTATATATATTTATATTGCCTTTAATTGGAGTTTGCATTATAGCATTATAAAAGTAGTTATAAAACAAAGCAATGACAATAATAATGAGCATGAAATAAATGAAGTGATGTAAACGTTTTATGTACGTTTAATATCAGATCAGAGCTGTGGGTGGAGTCGTTTAAAATGTACCGACTCCGATTTTTACTCCAACTTGAACGATTTTAATAAGATCGACTTTACTTGCCAACATATAAAATTTTTAGTAGTTAAAAAGATGGCGATTAAAAATGAAATATAAAAAATCAATAAAAATTGACATGTAACCGAATTTTTGAATTATTGGTAGTGGAATAGGTATAAATAACAAGTAAGTACATTCACAGTGTATGTAATATGTACATATGTATGTGTATGAATTTCATACACAAACAAATCAATTTAATATTTAAAATGAGTAAAATAGTACGAGACGGAGGAAAAAATCGGCTTTGGCCACAAAACATCAAAATATTTGCAATTCAATGATTTAATTTATAATATAAGTTAAATTCATGATTTTTATAAAGAAATCATTAAATTTCAATTTATTAAAGGATTGACTTCAATAAAATTGGAGACTCTAGTTGACGCATATCGTAATACTATTAATTAAAGAAAATATTAATAAAATAGTTGGTCAATTGATTTCTTTATGACTCCGACTCCAATGGTTACATACATACAAGTGTACAAAATCCAAATTCACATTTACCTTTAAAGTGTTTGAATCAAATTGACCGGCTTCACCTAAGAACTAGTTTACTGGGTGTTTTTTTAGTTTAGACAACAAATTTGATAAGATTATTCAATTAATTTTCAGATTATTTCATAAGAAAAATCAATAAAAACTTGGCTGAATAATTAAAATAAGAATAGTTTTTTTTCAGGTTAAGATTTCTAAACAATTGCGACACTTTTAAAATGTGTCTTATTTGAATACTAGTATCAATTAATCACTTTTATCTACATATATTTAACTCGAATTGAGATAACAAAGCTTGGCTGTATATAATTTGCTTGTGATTAGTCACTGTTTCGTCCTTATTAACATTAAATTTAAGACGTCTATATAATACAAATGTATCGATAAAATTCCAGAATATTTTTATGTCTCATAAAAAAGTCGATCTTTCGAATTATATTGCAGAAATAATTCAACGAAATAACTACATATGACTTTTTTAGTGCACACTATTTGACTACTCCCTGTCGGTTACGCCTGTCAGTTGAATTCAGTGGGGGGGAAAGATGAATTGACTGAGAATAAATAACTCGTAATCGGATAAATAATTTTATTAGGCATATAATTCCGTATATGGCAGACGAGGCTCGTTTTATTATATACACAATGAATCTCTTGGTTATTGGGATGCGATCGTTATTTACATAAGGGTATGATTAATTGCATTCATTGACAAAAAAAAGTGTTGTATTTTTACTGATAATTGTCTGTAAATATAATATGATTGTCTTGTACTTTTTTTATTATTATTTTTGGATGTTTGTCAACGATCGAGTGAAACGAACATTCGTTTTGATTTTAATATGACCAATTGTGCATGAACACGCTCGTCATATGCGACTTTATAAGCAGTTAGCGTTTGAATAGATATTTTGCAATACAATAAAAATGTTAGCGGCAAACATTTTCCATGCCATTAAACCGGTGACAAATGTTTGTTGGCAAGCGGCTGACTCTTCCAGCGGCCATTTCGTACAAAAGACGTGACATTTTCATCTTCCTTTGTCTGCCGCGTCTGCCTGAGCCAAATCTATCGCAAACTATTCATGCAAAATATATATATGTAATCGTTATAAATCTCCAAGCATATATTTGAATGATTTATTTCTTCTTCCAGGTGAAAGTTTGGTTTCAAAATCGCCGAACGAAGCACAAACGGATGCAGCAGGAAGAAGAGGCGAAGTCTTCACAGTCAGGCCAGTCCAATAAGGGCGGGTCTAGTGGTAAACCTTCCAACGATGATGATCAACAGCAGAGATACAATCAAGGCTACGAGGAAGAGGAGGAAGAGTTGATCGACATGGAAATGGACGATGAGTGCTTAACAGACAGTGAAAATGACGGATGAAAATTCGATTACTAGAGTGATGTGGTCGTGGACTAATATTAAAAAAAATCGGCCATTCTTAAGCGAAGATGAGTGTTTTTATTTATTGATTAGAAATTTTGACTAATTTAATCGCATCCCGGATCGGATTTATTAATTAAATTATTTTTACGGCGTGCGTGATGATCGCATACTTACTGATTATATTAAAAAAAATATATATGTATAGTAATTTCAACTTTTATTGAAAATTAAATCATCATGTTTCCGATAGATAAATTACACATAAAATTAATATAAAAATAATAATGATCGTATTAACGGGATGCGAAATTGCTGTGAATATAATTTTAGTGTTAATCGAACGTAAATCACTAATAGATTATAAGCTCGTGCCAAATAATGTTAAGAACTTTGTAAAAAAAAAATATTCTTATTAGGCATGATTTAAAAAATAAAAAATCACCCAAAATTTTGTACTTACGTTATTTGTTGTATATTTTGAAATTTATTTATAGCGTATTTAAGCCGTTTTATTATACACAGTATGAAAAGGCCATATGATAAAAATTGTATATATTGACAATGTGTAAATCATAATTTATATATCATGTAAATATTAATAGTAAAATAAATATCAATTGATAAATGTGAAAGAAATTAATTGTATATCAACCATAATTTATACTTACAAGACATTAATCGGACGAAAATATTCCTTATTTATCCCCAAACATTCAAATTATATGAAATTATTTCCTAACTTCAGTTCAACACAACATCCCTACTTGAAAAGGGACATTTTCATATTGAAAAAAAAAACGAAATCATGCTAATTTTTTTTTAATTTGAATGTTACATGTCTGTTGCATTATATTATACAATGCGACATGTAATGTTTTGAATTTTCTGTGATATCTGTAACATTTTTTTTTGAGACGTCACATAGAAATGATAGATTAGCGCTGTAAGTTGGCCATATATACTTTCGCATGTTGAAATAATAAATTATTATTTTACATATTACCTACTTAATTGCGCGATGGTTGAAGTTTTCCCTCTCTAGTACAAATTATGTAAATGCAAACGATTTTTAGATATTTTATTTCGTTTATAAAATTATTTTAAAAAGTTCCCCAATAATTTTTTTTGTTTGTTTTGTGAATACTACTAATACATCTAGAAAATGATTGCGTAACATACAATGTTAAAGATTCACTCGTTTAAAATATTACATATGATTAATATCGTTTTCCCCGAATTTAATGCTACTTGTGATAATATTGTCAAATATTTACAAGGATGTGTAAAAAATACATCGAAGTTTTGTTTGTGTGAAAAATAAGACAAAATTAAATGCTAATTAAATAAAATTTTAAGTGAATTGTGTGATGAACAGTGTTACGAGTCTGTATCAAAAAGAGTATGTTTTAATGTTTTGGAACAGAACTGTCAATATAAATAAAGATGTTTCTTGTCAGTATTTATTTTCGTTTGTTTTTCCAAGATTCCTACATTCATAAATGCATTGAAATTCCCATCAAATCCTACATTTTATCCACCAGTACACTCAAATAGAAAAAATAATAATAATACACGATTCGATCTCATACAGAACTAAAAACCAAAATGCATATTTTATTTGCTCATTGTCTATCGTAATAATTGTGTATAAGACCTACCTTTATTTCTGCATATAAATATAGCTTTGCTTCTTGACTGTCAGCTTGTTTGTACACATCTATGAAACATTACTTAATAACCAGTTACGTTTGAATGGATATTATTTTAAATGCTGTAATTATGAGCTTTTTTTATTTATTCATGCGTCAGTGTGCCCACATCAAAATTATAATTGGGTAAAATTTAATAATACGAGATACAAAATTCGAATTTAATAGCTAGTTTTAACACGTAAACTTCTTCCGCAGTTGAACATGTGTCAAAGTTGGTTTTATTACATCGGTATCAAGAGAACGGGGAGATTTACCAAAAAGTAATAAAAAAAAAAGATCAGAACTGTTCTGAAGTGATTAATAAGTCTAATTGGATGATTTTTTTTTTTGGTAGCAGTCATCTCCAAAAAAATTTTACCTGTTGTAAATTGTTGCCGGCAAAAAATTGGAATAAATTAACAGATACGTCAGAGTATTTTAATTCATAATTGTCGTCCATTAATCATACCAAATGTGAGGAAATACATCAAATACATTAATAATTTAAATTAAAAGTGTTGTGTATACTCGAATATATAGCGTGTATATAAACACCTATCGGATAAAGCAGATAAATTACTTTTTACGCTTAGGTACATCGAACACGGAGATTGTACTATGTACGAGACGAAAAAAACAGATCACGTACAATAATAATTTCACTCGGCTGTTTTGTTTCGCCTAAACGTGTATAGATATGCGAAATCAGCCGCGAATATTTTCACGGCAATCTAAAAAAGCGATCGGTGTGAAGATCGAATAATACGAGCTAATACGAGGTGGTATCCAAAGCTTCCATCTCGCATGCCGCTCGGCCAAAACCCACAAAATTTTTGGTACTCTCCATAAATTACGAAACAAAAGGTACGAGAGAAATAAAAGAGACGAAAGGAGAAGTTTGCTTAACCTTAGATTAGAGGGAACTGATAATTATATATAATAACTGCAGCTCGTGTCGACTCGGCAACAAAACGACGGTCGAAGCTCGCCGACGGACGGCGCTTACGACGTTCTCGGCCCGAGCGCGTCTTAGCTCAAACCTGTCTGAAAATGTAATTAATAACGCTGTATAATGGTTTGGCATAAACGGACACTGTACAGTAAGCCTATGGAATACTGTAAGACAATATAATATATAAAACATTCAATTATATTTTATTTTTCAATTATTCTGAAATTTAGCATATGCATAAATCAAAGTTCCATTCGGTCTCATTATATTTTCAATATAATTTTTAATCAATCGTCACGGATTAAAAATTGGATCGGATAAAAATTTTTGTGAGTAATTTTTATTTGTGCCAGTTTAGTATGGAACCTCTCCTGCAATATTCTTGCAGGATAAAACCAGCAAACTCTGATAGGAGACAAGCGATCTGGATTTTGAAATCATCCCTATCCAGGAACGATAGACATACTCATAAAATCATCGATAAATCCGAATTTAAGTCCACAACCTCTCAACTGGTACACAATAATTACTTTACATATTATATATGTATATTTGCATGTAAATGTTAAAATTTTATCAAAGAAGCTATACGAGTTAAATATAGGAAGCTGCTTTTTATCAGAAATATTTGTTTTACTATTACATAAAAGTATCTAAACAGTACAATTTTAAATATTTGGGTATTGTCTGTTATATATTTGCAGTTGTTTGTACATATAATACATGTGATAAAGTTACCAAACCCACTCAAAATATGATACTAAACGCTGATAACTGATCTACAATTCGATTGCCCAAAAAAAAAAAATTAAATAATAAATTAAGTTCAGTTTGTAAAGCATCCGTAGTATGAATCCCAATTTTGGAGTAATTTATTCCGATTTTTCAAAATTTATTCATCTTACGCCATAGACGAGAGCAAGATTTGAATGTAATTCAATCCAAATCGATTGTCTTGAATCAGAAAATTGAATTTCCTCAACATTTATATTTATTGAAGTCGTACTTAATTTATTATGTACGACCGAGTATAAGATTTCAAACTTTATCAGTTCATAATCTATAATACCTACACGCGGTTAATATTGAATCGAATAAAGAACAAATATAATCAAAACCTTAATCATTTAAATCTTGATTTTTTTATATTTTAAAGAAAATGAAACTTTCCCTATAAAACATTACTATCTGAACCCTCGGAAGTACATTTATATATAAAACGACCAGAATCTACACACATTTCTAATACCAAAACAGCACATAAATAAGTAAATGAAAGAAATCGTAAAATGGCATAAAATGTATCTAATTACATATATAGGAGATAGTGAAAGTGAGTGAAGAAATTAAATAAATTGATATCGCAATGAGTAGGTCACGTAGCTAGAAGAATTGACGAAAGAAAAGTGCTAGAAAGTGAAAAGGTGAAAGAAAGAAGTGCTGGATTGGTACCCGAGAGAATATAAAAGGATGAAAGGATGACTGCAAGGAAGATGGGTAGACGAAATCAGAAAAATGTGTGGGGAAATGTACGGATTGCATATATTTTGTATAAAGAATATAGTGGATAGAGCGAAAAGATTGAAATAGCAATGGGCGAGCTACTTGGCTAAAGAAATGGACGAAGGGTGGACAAAATAAGTTCTAGAATGATATCCGAGAGAATGCAAAGTGGTAAAAGGAAGACCTCAGAGAAGATGGGTAAACGAAATTCGGAAAATGTGTGGGGTGAGATGGATGAGAGTTGTGCAAAACAGAGACGAGTGGAAACATGTTGGAGAGGCCTTCATCCATCAGTGATGGCGAATGGCTGTAGATGATGATGATGATATAATTATTTTTTAAAACAAGAACGAAATAAGACGCAAATATCAAATTAATCTCATTATATGTATACATATTTATATATATACCAGTTGTTTTACCCGGCTTCGCTCAGTATTTGTAATATAAACAGCTTAAACATGACGAATCTAATAGTATTTTTCTAATATTATAATAAGAATCTAATAGTATTTGTTTTTTTATTAAATTTATTCGAATCGAAAAAATATACATATTCAACCAATCGAATCATCATAGAAAGTGACTTGTTTTCGATTTCCAACCAACTATAGTTACAAACTTACAAATTCTCTTTCGAAATTATATATTAGATGTATTATATATACCAGAATCCGGTGGCTCCCCTGGCGCCTCCCATCCCTTCGCCCCCGACGCCCCCCGGGCCTTCGCCCCCGGCGCCCCCCGTCCCCATGTCCTCATGGAAATTTTGACTTGTTTTCGAAGTTTCCAACCATTATCTAACCAACAATATTTACATACAAAGTCTCTTTCGAAATTACATATATTTTATTTTATTTTACAAAATCAATTAATCAAGCACACTCGTCTAATAGATTGCTCCAAAGCGACGAGTGTGCTAAAAAGATTAAGTTAAATAAACAAATTATATATACAAATATGCAAATTAAATAAGGAAAAGGTAACTAAATAAAACATGAAATCATAATTAAAAACACTAACTCAACCTTTCTAAATGGTCGCGACCTCCATAGCTTAGGAAGTGGTGTAGAGAATGAAGAGAAAATATATTAGATATATGGGATTTTAAACCCAACGCAGTCCATTTAATCATCGCCACAACTATGTATATAATTTTAGACAAATTTTCATCTCGAGACATTATTTATTGTCTATCTATGTATAATACAAAATAGAAATATTTTATAGCTTGTGTCTTGTGTCTCCGTGCTTGTCGGTGCGCACCATGTACATACGTGCGCGCCTTGCTTGCTTAAATGTTCACTTTTCATCTCACTTTAAATACGAATCGTAATCTGAACTCACAGATGCATTTAAAACGCGCATTGAATACAAAAACGCGTCGCCCTGCGCAAGTCGTCCCCTTGCGAGGTGGCCTCGCGCGACACTGCACTATACCTATACAGTCGGGGGCGTTGCCCGTCTCGATATGTTCCGAAATTAATTTTCGTCGCAATAAATATTCACACATTATCGGTGTGTAAACGGCTCGTCGGGCACATATCGAGAGGGCCATGCCCATCTGATTGGCCGTTGAGTTAAATGCGGGCTCGAAACCCGCCCCCGGGCTCTCAGTTAGTTAAATATTGCTTTTAACGAGAGCCAAGCCCCCCGGGCCCCAACTCTCTTACAAAACCCAGACACAAACACACACACACACACACGTTCACCGATCTCGAAAATGTGCCAAACGGCTGTTAACGAATAGCCAAAATACACCCAGGGTTGGTTAATTTAATTAATCTTTAGAGAAAATCTTTCCCAACCAATCAAATGCGCATGTCGAACGGCCGAAATGAACAAATCGTCATTCTCCTATCGGCATATCAATCTTCGGTTACAGCTTATATTTACACTGTAGTCATTTATTTATTTGATAAGGAGTATATCAACATAGTGTTAAAATATTAAGCGTATCATTACTCACGCACGCTCGGCTTAGACCGTACGAATTAATTATTACAAATTCCTTTTGCGTAGTGCTCACGTTCGCACTGATCATCTATCATCACTTGATACGTTCAATTTAGATGGAAAAAATGAGATTTAAAATGTATAAGCTCGGAGAAACCATATATACAATGTAAGTGTGCTAAAATGAGTGGGAATTAATTAAATTGCGCAATGAGTGGATATAGGGCAGGTGTTGAATCGAATTATACTATACATGCCTATGTTATTTCAAAGTATTTCTGTAAATATAGTAATATGTATCAATAGCAGAAGAGAATGGTTCTACATAGTATTCGTCATGTTGAAGCAAATTTCGTCAAAGAATATCAACATTCATGGAAACGTCTCAAGAATATATTGAATGGTAAACAAGCATGTACATATTTATGCAATGGTCTAACATCTAACTATCATATTGTTACTTTTTGCAGTTTTTATTTAGATTTTTTTGTCAAAAAGCGTAGGACTATCCATGTTCCTGTCATCAAAAGTCAATGTGCCCATTACGTTTTTGTACGAGTCTCCGTCACCTGCTTTACTCTTGCAATATATAGGTACATTGAACTTAAATGATGCCAAAATAATAATGACGCTTCAAATGCCGATTACTCCAACTTGCTATTACTTACTGAACGAGTTTTGAATATTTCACTGCAAGTTGAAAATAAAAGACTTTTATTCGCATGTGACAGGGATTGGGTCAGTCAATGATATCGGTACAATTACCTTATACTTTTCAAATATTCTATAAATTAATATAGCTGTTGATTGGGCTTTTTATTTGTACCTACCGTATATAAGTTTGCACTGTAATATAAAAAAATGTAATTTATTTAGCGTCATATTTGTTCGTTCGAAATGAAAATATTCAAAGTCAATTAATAGCAATCGTCTTGATTTTTTATCCATTCGCCCATCGAGCCGAATGTTGAGGCGTTATAACAACTACAACAACATTCTTTAGCACCCAGCGATCTAGCCGATAAACTAACTCTTCAAAATAACTGACAGAGTTAATAATAATTGACAGGTGTTAGTATCTCAGGGCAGGTAATGAAATTATCATAATATATAGGTGGGTTTGATTTGGACACACGAAAAAATCGTAACTGTAATAATAGAGTTTTAGATCGATTAAAACACGCTTTCGTTCGAATGGGCCGAAATAATCTCCATTATTCGTGCATACGTAGTTATGTATTCGATAAATGAAAGGATAACTTCCCTGTAGGTCTCAGTTACAAGTGGATAGATAAACGTTAAAATAATCCGTTAATTGTATAGATAGCATTAGGAGGTATACAACTTTGCGAGAAAAAAATCTTTTGAATACATCAGCTTAAACTTAAACTACTCACGACTCTAACCTCTACAATCTACACACATATACAATTTGACGAAACAACGACAATGGGATTAAAAGGGGTTAATTTTTTTCGATGTCACTAATATTGTTGATCTTATCGTGGGAACATCTTGCTGATTGCCAGCATGTGATGGAAATTCTTAGCTATAATCCTAATGAGTAGTTATAAACCTATAAAAGAAAGCAACAAAAGTATTTGTAATTTTTTTTAGTGACGAAATTGTTTTGACATCATTTAAACAGCTTTAAAACAGAAATGTAATTAATTCTGGGTATTTTTTAGATAATAAAATAGCATATATTTTAGGCCCACGACAATTTAATTCAATTTTATATAGATTTAAATTCACATACATTGTCTTAAATTACAGTGTATTAAATATTTAAAAAAAAGATTCTATAGGCATTTATCTTAGTGGACCCGAAAATGTAATTAAAACTATAAATTATAGCATTTTTACTTGTTTTTAATTTTCAGAAATGTTAAACACATAGTAATTCAAATAATATTAGTCAAAGAAGTATTGCATATTTTTTAATAAATTTATTAAAAAAAACTTCATAAATATATACATATGTACATGTGTACTTTAAATTTTTATGCAAATACTTAAAGCGTATTTTTAATATAAATTATAAGACTTGATCATCTGGATCGAAAACTAAGTATTATATTTACTGATATAAGAAGTTTTTTCGTCTATTTATGGCTCATTATATATGTATGCAGAGTTCTAATTGTTTTAGAGTCCTAATTATAATTACTATTTATAAAATTTGCAACATACTTAAATTGAATTAAAATTATAGTTCTATATCAAATAAACATAGTTTATGGAAATATTATTCTCAAGTGTGATTTTTTGTATTGCTTTTTTTTTGTCTCTGCGTGCATACATATGTATATGTCAGCAACATTAATATTCAATTAACTTTGCCAGGCATTATTGGTTTAGCATTTGAGTGGATTGAATGGTATTTAACCTCTTAAAATGTGTGGCGAAGCATCTTTATCCTTAGGCTGTTGGCTGTCAAGTATGGTGACGGCTCCGTAATTGGTTTTAAGATTAAGCTGGCTGATTACCGAGGGTTGGTCTTTGGCAAAGGTGCCGAAAGCACTGCTTTAGCTCCGAATGCTGGCGAAAGGCCCTGTTTGTTTTTCCTACAGAGAAGTTCAATATTTTTTCGCCGGGAAAATTGTCGATTGTTAAGATAATTTACGCGTTCGTTGGCACGCAACCGTTCCGTACCGCTCGTTATACCTACTTATGCCCAGTTTCAGCCATTTTTACAGTATATTTATTTTCTCGTGAGCCTACTACGATTATTGCATCATTTTTGATATTACATATTCTGCGTGTAGCGATGCTTTCCAAGTTTTTGCCCCGTCGCATATAAAAAATCTGAATTGAGATGATTTAGAAATTACTCACTATTTCCACCGTCTCAAATAATTCATTTCATAGATTTCATACTATGTGTAATCATCTTCTATAATAAAAAACCAATTGAATCAAAATACATATAACAAGTTATAGTATTTTCTACATACATACATATATATACCTACCAACCTCCTATAATTTTAAGTCTGTTCCTAAGTACTTCGTAGCCTATCAAGTTTTTGATGTTTTATTAAATATTTGACTCGCACTTCGTGATAAAGGTACAAAACGCTCAAGCTAGCCATCATTATTTCAACAAAAAAGAAATAAACTAAGGTATAATTTTCTCCCTGTCAGAGCAAGACCCTCGGCCTTTTACGAACATTTAGGCTAAATTATGTGGCGCTTAAACTCCTACTAAGGCCTAATTTTTAAGATAACTGTTGCTTAAATTTCAAATATTATAAAACTACATATGTACATTCAAAATCGAATTCTAAAAACAATTTTCATCTTTTCGATATTATTTTATAACATTTCTTCAACAAATTGGTTTTGAAAATAAAATTAAAGGTAGAATAGATAAAAGCCTAATTTAAATTCTAATAGCTCGGATGGATCCGTTTAATTTTCGGTTTTTACCTTAATGACTTTTAAATGGTTTCAATATTTGGTAACGCCCATATTGGCCGTTCGGCTAAAATACTGAATGATTAGTTGGCACGAACCGAAATAAAAATAATTAAATATCACAGGCCGAAGATGAGATGATGATTATTAATTATAGCTAAGGCGAACTCACCTTTCAAGTGAATAAACATTTAAAAAATATATATCAATACAATTATTTCATACAAGTGTGAGAGAATAATTAAATACATATAAGCCGCTTTATTTGAAATTGGCGTATGTCCACTTTTCTTCATTTATCAAATAGCTCGCAAAACATTAAATATAATGTTTTGCATTTTACAATATTTAAAAATACTGCTTGCCTGTAATACATTTATTCTGCTTTTGCGAGATTCTGGACATATGAAATAAATAGAAGTGGTAACAATTTGTGAATTAAGTCAAACAGAAATAGTGTTTTTGCAGCTGAAAATTGGACGTCCGCCACTTTGAAATATAACGGCTCATATATGCAAGCTATTAATATTCATTTAAATATAAAATTATTCATATCGCAAATGCGTTTAAATTTAACATGTATGTTATATGTAGAATTTTTTATGTCCGTCTGAATGGTTAGGTAGATATTTCACAGGAGGATCTGGGAACACGTTGAGTTTTTTGTGTTTATTTTCCATATATAAAGAGCTATAAGTTCAGACAGCTATTATTAAATTTCCTAAACGGGTATCGTTAATTAACATTCTGTATACATCTGTTTACTAATTGCTGGCAGCTCTCCTCATACAAAGGGTGATTTATTTTACGGTCATAATTCGTATAAAACGTTTAAGAATTTTCAATTACATATAACAATCTAAAAGAGAGATACCTAGCTCGAATAATACCAAATACGATATGCGTTTTATCGATAATTGTTCGACGGTAATTTAAATACAGTGACACTGTACGCCCGTTGATTTATCGCACATTCAAATTCGGTTTCAATTTTAATCTTCTCCGAATGTAAAACTTTGATTTATCGAGAGAATATGCTGTATCGCATTGATGTGATAACAATCTCTCCGATGCGTGTTAAATATACATATATGCATCCGAGTGATGCGTATATCATAAATATTTTTGTTTATTATTTATTTATTTTATTATTATCGACACGGCTGTATATATATTGTAATACCCACTGTTGATATAATATATCTAAAGTTAAACGATGCGCTAAATGTTGGTTCGTTATGAGGCGTTACCCGACATTTCTCTAAACAAGTCGGCTGATGGGATACCTGCCATTAATTAGCCTCAAAATGAAGGTTTCCATATTAAATCGAACCGAGGAATAATAATAATAGTAACGCGTGATGAATTACTGGGAACGAACAAGGAAACTGGGCGCGTACCTCGCCTTAATGACCGACTCGAAATCTCCAAATTATAACCCGATCCGACCCATTGTTGGTGGCTCGACTATTACTTAACCATTCTGTAAATCTAAGCCACTCAAACATCAAATCATCCACTGGACCAAGTTTCTCTTGCGACCAACCATACAAATAAAAATACACCTACATATGTACATATGTACATATTTCAAAAATTAACATGAATTTATTTTTCGCCAACTACTTTTACTTTTAAATGATTTGGATGTATTGCAAATGTTTAAAAGATATTGGATGTATTGCATTAAAGAATATACACCAATTAATATTATATTTCATAATATCATCATCATCTACAGCTGTTCACCATCCACTGCTGCCTCTCCAACACACTTCCACTCGTCTCGGTTTTGCGCAACTCTCATTCCATCTTACCACACACATTTTCCTAATTTCGTCTACCCATTTTCCCTGCGGTCTTCCTTTTGTCCTTTTGCATTCTATCGGGTACCAATCTAGCACTTATTTTGTCCACCTTTCGTCTATTCTTCTAGCCATGTGGGTCATCCATTCCCATTTCAATCTCTTTACCCTATCCACTATGTCCACTACACTTGTCATACTTCTCACACACGTGTTCCGCTTCTTGTTTTTCCTCGTTATGCCCAGCATACAACGTACCATACTTCCTTAAATGCATTGGAATGTGTAGCATCTTGGCATTCAGTGTCCAAGTTTCATATCCATACGTCATCACTGGCAAAACGCATTGATCGAAGATCTTTTTCTTCAGGCAAAGTGGCATTTTTGATTTAAAAACCACATTCATTCGTCCAAATGCACTCCATCCTCTTTATTTATTCTTATACGTCTATCAATTTATTCTTATTTACTACCGGACATGTCAATTATAATAATAATACCTGTAATGTAAATATTAGGTGATTGGTGCTCGTCGACCACTGGTTTACTAGCGCTGATCAACTGATCTCGCGTTCGCGCCAAAAAGACCTCAGCTTATAAACGAGCCGCATACAACAACCAATCAGATTTTACGATCCATCAACCAATGATCCCTTCTGTGCGTAGAGTACCCGATAGTTATAAATATTAGACAGTTTAGTCCGTGCTTCATTCGCGGCTAGCAGGCCGACGGATCAAGAACAATAAACTACCTTTACCACTAATGATGCGTTTTTCACCCCGATCTTGGAAACCTCTCTACAAGCTAACGCTAAATTACCATAAAATTTTAACAACAGCAATTTCTATTCCCCACAAGAAAATTATTCACACTAGTATTGATCTTAGAGAAAACCAATAGTAAATAAAAACAATAAAACATAAACAAAACCAATACAAAAAAAATCAGTCATCACTCTTGTGAACAATCCTATAGTGGGAAATAATCCGTACGTACACCTTGTAAATTTTTTCATAATATATGTACACCTTTTTGGAAACAATTTTCCTCGACTCCAAAATTTAATTGTAATTTATATGTTTAATTTTCTAGCAGATTTTTCTTAAACGCAAAAGTAGTCTTCCAATCAGTGACGTCCCGAGACTACTTTCCACTTTTGGGAAAAGTTTAAAATGCCGCCCCCTCTAGAAATATAATACATACATACAATCGAACATTTTTTTCATAATTATAAATAAAAGACGACTTCAAGCGGATGTTTTTACAAATAACGATATGCCGCACCATTAGTGTTCAAAACAAAAGAGCAAAAAAGCATGGTTTTTCTAAGAAATTAACAATAGTGAACCATTTTTTGTGCTAAAAGCAAATGCGCTTAGCCTAAGTCTGATTATAATAGCATCGACAAATACATATTTTAAATTACATTTTTATATCAAAAATTGATTTCGAATGTCTTTAAATTTATTTAAAATGCATACACGTTTTAATCGAAGTACATATAAAGATCGGTTGATAACAATTGGCATTCTTGAATGAAAATTATTTACACCCGTTTTTATTTTAAATGTCAATAATTCCTGTACGAGCTTAATAATAACCACAATAATTTAAAACAATAATAAAAATCATATATTTTATTTTCACCAGGAAGGCCTAACCGGTAAAACCAATGCGCCTTCCTGGCCAATTAATATAATTTGCTGCCTCTAAAAATTTGCCGCCTTTAGGCGTCGCCTTATTTACCCATGGCACGTCCCTGCATCCAATACTGCTGTAATGAAAACTACATATAGAATTCGAATCAAGCGACGGCGACTAATAAGTACAATAAGTCCTGATATTTTTTAATCACAAATTATGAACCAAAGAAATAACAACCCGGGAAAATATATCATTGAAAATCATTAACAGAATCTATATTTTAATACAAAAATAGCCGAAGAATGTTTTATAAACAAAAAATAAACTTCGACAGTTTACTTTTTTATTGTAAATAAAACGCGATAATATTTGTTAATTATTGTTACCAATCTATGCATTTATAGCCGAAAAAGAACACTGCAAAGTTGGGAAACTCCTATTAAATCATTAGTAGAGAGGTTAATAAAATAGCTTCATAACCTATCGTAAATGTTCCATTTTATGTCGCTATGGAAAATTTATTTAAAAGGAAATTTCCTTCTGTCTCAACTGCGCACAAGGACCAAACGGACACGAATCAATTTCATAATATATAAATACATATATTAAATTGAAACGACCACGGGTCACAATTCCATTGCAAAGGACGTCGAAAATTTAATTAAATTATAATAATGGCGTTCATTGTTTATTGTAGATTTGAAACATTCGACCGGTGACACGGGCAAACAATGCATTAATTCAATTTGGGGGGTACGTGTATATTTTGTAGTACAATCGGTAATTTTGGTATTGCCGATACGTGACCAAAATTACATTGTTTATTTATGAAGCTGCTGGCGCCATCTGTATTCAACAAAATCGAGTCACGTACGGGTATATGGAAACATACCGGAACGCTAAAAGATCATGATTTAAATTTTGTCCATTTGTTGACAATGCTCGTATGTACAAATATATATACGTATATAAATAATCTACGAAGCTGCCTACGTACGTATTTATGTACATATCATACATTCATTACACTTAGAAATATTTAACGTGAAGAATCCCATATAAAATCGTAGGTTCGAATTTTATTAGCATTTTTTTTGGTTAATCTCTCGATGATTTTTCTAATCGATAAAAGAAAAACTCGAAGAACGTGTTGACGTTTTATTATATTGTATATTTAAAACAACTTTTTACGAGCTTCCTAAAATATGGCATATTTGCGTTTCGTATAATGTATTAATTATTCAAAATGCTCTTAAATTACACGGTGCTTATTCTTGTCAATAATGTTATTCATAGAATTTTGCAATTAATCAGCCGTTAAATTATTCGCTCGTTTGACTCTTGACGCGATTTTTTGATATTTTAAATTAATTTCCAAGCGAATAGAATTCGCCTACATGTGTATAGCATCTATAATATGATATTTTGATGCCAAATTTATACAATTTTTTGCGGACATTGTTAACAATATTTAAATATTTTGAACGAATTTATAAAGATGCGAGACAAAGGCTACTTACATAATGGCGAGACACGACACGACGCGATAAGAATACTCCAATAAACACAAACAAATAAATAATCGATAATCGAAGAAAAGATTCTCACTTTTTGTCATATCGCAACGCGTCACTTTCAAGTCGCACCAATTTCCTTAAATAACATAAGAGAACAGTTTTTCTATTCAGTTACAATATTTAATTTAACCAGGCTTAATATAGATTTAAAAAACGCCTTTTTAAAAAAATATTATATTTAATTTTTTTTATTGTTCTGCACTGCTCGAATTTAAATCCTCATTTTTTTTACCAAATCTTTCTTTAATATTATCAAAGTTAAGAGACAGAGAGCCATGCGAAGAAAAATTTTCCCCCGGGGCAAATGCTTAAATATATCCTCACCCCCCCCCCTTCCCTCAACTCTTTTAAAAATCATTAAAAAAAAAATATGTATTTATATTATACTAAAAAAATACACAAATTTGTTTTCTAGATCATGAAAACGTGATTAATGATCGATTCCGAGTCCAAATCAGTCAAAATTCAGAGTTAGAATTTTCGCATGATCACAAAACTTCATCTATTGTTACTACATACCTACGTATGTATGTACATAGTAAAAATATATTCATTATATTAAAAGATATTTACATACATATATCTAAATATTGTATTAAATCTTAAAATTAACCGAAAGACATTTGAAGATTTTCATTAAAAGGCTGGAACAATATTTTTACTTTATCTATGTACGTAGTTTTATTATTTCACTAAAAAAATTGGGAATTTGTCACATTCATTTAAAATTAAAATGACAGTTTTGCAACCCCTTCACCCCCCCCCTCCCCCCTTCCCTTCTTTCAAACGGTTCTGGTTAGAGAGATAAAAAAAGTTCACCAAATAATATACGGGAAGTGACTTAAATGTACATCATATTTTCATTTTTTTTATAATCTTTGTAAAAATCTGTTATTGGACTCGGATGTTACATATATTATATATTTACTATTTGTTTTTTATACATATCTACATCCTGTTGTCTGTTGATTTTTCAATAAATAAAAATAATAATATTGAATGCGATATGCATTCCATTCAGTATGTCGGATCTTATTGAGTATTTATTTGTTTTTTCTTTATCTATGTACGTAGTAACAATAGATGAAGTTTTTTTAGGTAGTGATCAAAAATATATATGTATATAAATTATGATATTGGTGATTTTTCCACTTTCCTCAGGGGGCATTTAAACTTATTTTTCATAGTTTCATCTAATTTAAAAATTTCACAGTGATCAATCACCAATGCGGTCGACTAGGCACTACATTTGTCAATGGTTTTTATTAATACCGGGAAAAAAAATGCTGTATAAATATTTTTAGGTAACGTGTAATTGCATACATCATAGGTGTCTGTTTGCCCAAGTAAATTGATTGCGAGTTAACAAGCTGCTTCGGATATAACGCGAGTGCGAGCGAGACAGAGCTATATCGTTTACCGATGCTTTTGCGCGCGCGAGAGAGAGAGGGAGATCCAAAAATAAAGCATGTCAGAAGTGATAATATAATGGACTGAAAAAGAGCTTTAACGATCTTTGCCTGTACAGTTAACCCAATCGAAAAGTGTGAACTTTATTTACATTAATTTTTTAATTAAAATTTAAATAGAATAATTTTCTAATTAAACATCGAAGAATTTCGAATGGTCTTTTTTTAATTTTTATTTTTTATTTTCGCTTGTAATTAATACATAAAGAATGTGAGAGAATAAAGAAAAGAAGACGACGGAAAAAAAACCAGCAGCGAATAAAAAAAGCCATAATGTTTGATACCGGTTTTTAATATGTTCAGTTAAAAACACATTTTGAATAATATCATTGGATATCGTTATGTTCATATTTGTTCATTTGTATGCTAATTAGTTATATATTATTTCTTAATTGTGTTCGCGCATAGCTAAAATACCCAATATCGAGTCGACAAAACTGAAGACGTCATATTTAAAATTAAGAATGAACAGTCGGTCGTAAAACAAATATTCCTCTTTAATATTCAAATATAGATATTAGAATGCTAATAGTCTTCCCAAATTGTTAATATGACGCTTTACAGTTACGCCATTATCTTTGGTTGACCACAGAATGTACACATTCAGCTGGAATTTCGTCGTAAAATTATTATGATTAAATACAGTTTACAACAAAAATGTGTAGTTCGGTTAGTTTGGGGAACTATGCGATTACATCTCCCCTTATTTTATGTAATATATTGCTAAATTTATAATTTGTATAATAGATACATTACCCTCGTGTAACCCAAGCATCGGATCTGAATAGAGGGCTAAAAATTCAACTACCACCTATACAAGACTTCACTGCTTTAGTCGTTATAAAATTTCCTCCCTTACACAATAAAAAATCATTTTTATTAACCTTTTACACTCTGGCTTTTTTTCCCTAAGCCAAGCAGCAGCTCTGGCTAAAAATTTAGACGTTTAAAATGAGAACCAAGACCGTCGTTCTTTAACACATCAAATCAATTCCGAAAAGTACTATTTACACGAGTTGAAGTAACGAAAAATTTCATATGATTATATGAAAATATATCATTTTTTTATATTTCTTAAAAATAATCTTATATAATTTTTTATTTCAATTCCATTCATAGCAATTATCTTCTTTTAATTATTTGCCTTTTCAATTTCTATACATTTATATTTTTATTTACAGAATAAAAATATATACCTACATATGTATATAAAAATGATACAGAGAAAAAAATAGATAGTAAAAAGATAATATTTTAAATTCCAAAGGATTATGCACCGAATGGATACATATATAAAACAAATAACAAATAATATAAAATATAATTAAATCAACCACAGCTTTATTTATTTTATTTCGATCAATCATGCACACTCGTCTTAACAGATTGCTCCAAAGCGATGAGTGGTCTACAGATTAAGAATTATTAATTATATATACAGGTATACACCCATATATTTACATTAAACACGACATTTGTGGTCAAACATTGTGCAAAAGTATTATAAAAGGCAAATACATACATCGATTAAACATTTACCATCGATCCACAGAGACATCTATGGACAAATTTATACAAATCAGCGAAATTTTAGATGCTGAAAAACTCGAAATTTTGCTAGAAAATGAGTAAAGCTTGCGACTTTTTTGGAACCATTTCAATATAAATCAGATAATTTGACAAACTCTGATAAGAAACGATTGACCTGGAGTCATATATCCAAGATCTGGCCAGCAGCATTGATTTAACGCAGAAAAATCTGTTGAAAGATTGAATCATGATTTAAAAATTTATATTTGTCTGAGGCAAAACTCTGAGAAATATGTCAATATTGAAACAGAGTGGGAATTATTTGATTAAAAAAAGTAAACTTTTATGACATGTATAAGTATATGACTTTGTATAAAGAAAAGAAACAATAAAATCAAGAAAACGATGAAGCATTTAACATTTTATAGTAAGACAATGCGTAGGCAAATCGTGTAATACGATACATCCCCGCTAATAAAGCCATACATATTCGTGCACGTCTTATAAATTACCACAAAGTGCTAATATAAAGGGAGATCCAATCCAATTTATCAGCGATCAAAATGATCGGATTTCATTCGGATCGGTGGAGACGAAAGTCGTCGAGGAAATCCAGCCGAAAAGCCCGGGGCCATAGAGGCTATTTTTCTGTAAACTCGAATCGCCACGAGAGTGAGATATTGTACAAAGACCCAGTCGGCTTTAATGTTTTCAAACAATCCGAGATTGCTCTGACAAAGGGATGTGTGTGGGTTTTGCGCTGGTACAACTCCTATCAAACATGGTGGGTACTTCTACCGTGGTACTTATATCTCAGTGTATCCATCATTCGAAGCCGAAAATTCGACTGAATCCGGAAAAACGCTGATTGGAAAAGTCTCGATTGATAAATCGCACGCACATGGTTAATAGTTGGCGTTAATGGTTATTAGAAGAAGATGGTTTTGAATTGTTTATCGCTCCTTCATCAGAGCAAAGCGTGTTTATATAAGTTGCAGTGTAATCACGGGGAACATTATCACTACGAGTGTGTCTATCACAATAATCTGAGAGTTTATACGGCGTTCAAAAGTCGTGCCCCCATCTGTTTGTCTGACATCTTCATAATTCGTTGCTTGACTGCGCTCGCCCAATCTAATACTGTCCACACTCAGACGTTTTCCTATGCTGAGGTTATACCCAGGCCTGTTTAGCGAGAGTTTATCTCGCTTTGTATATGTTCGACAGATGAATATACGTATTGTACTTGTTGTGTGTTGGTTGAGATGAATGAGAGTTGATCAAAACAGAGACGAATTGAAGTAGTGTATGGCGAATGTTGATGATGATTTAAGTACAATTTTTTCGGCCAGTTGATTTGTTCAAAATAAAGGTTTATAAATACATATAATGTGATAAAACAAAAAAAATGTGACTAATAAATCCACTCCAACCAGGCAGATGCTGGTTTAGAGAAACCTTTTAGATTATGATATGATTGTTTCACTTCTGATATGTATTAGCTAAAATTTTACTAGTTCTATTTCAGCCTATCTTGCATAAATTTCATCGATTGTGTTCCACATTTTATTTGGTTAGTTCAATCAATTATTTTTTGTTCTTTCTTCTGCATCGTCTCGGGTACCACTAGAGCACCTACTCTGTTCATCTACGGGGCATTTTCCATTTGCCACTTTAGTCTTCTTGCATGATGTGTATTTTTAGTTTTAGAAAATATTCCAACTAGCGTTTTAAATCATTCAAATTCGAATACAATTTAACTAGTAAATTAAATCTCTAGAAACGAAAATACACTTTCAACAATGTGCGCCAGTTGTAATATAATAGTTAAGTTTTGACAGCTATAATGTTTTTATGAATGCTTTAATGTTCAATAATGCGTTAATATTTAATAAGTATTACGAATAAAGGTAATGATTATCGTATAACGGTAACTCTAAGAATGTATATAAAAAAAGTGACTTTCCAACTTAATTTACTCGTCGAGTGACGCTTTCACGAAAACCTATCATCTCCATCTTACCTGGTACCGACTTATAGTTGAACTGTATTGTTAGTTGTAATTTATTTTGACCAGTTCAAATATAATTCGCCATATGAATCAACTTACGTGGGTTAGACGGAATATTTATTTATTTATTTTATTCTAAACAGACCATTGTGGCATAACAGGAATTCCTAAAGCGCCACAATGGTCAAAAAATATAACACAAAAAAAACAAAATAACAATTAAACATAAATTAATACATAACGAAAATAATATACTCATCAATTATACATAAAAAAAATACATTTGAACATAAACATAAATACATCCATACATAAACATAAAAAATAGCATTTAATAATAACAGATAAAGTAAAAATATCAAATAAAATATAGCATAAGGAATGCCTTGCACCTACAACCAGTTTCAATAAATATGTAAGAAACAACTACAAATACAAAACATCCCTGTAAGGCCCAAATGGAAGAGAGTTAATCAAAATTTCACTCATAAATCACAATCAATCATGAAAACAATGATGAGCGCAGACAACCAGATAAATGGGTTAGAGTAATTTCCGACAATTTACGCTCACTAAGGTGGAAAATATCACATTCAGTCTCGGCAGCAACGATTTCATTAAGAAATCGAATAGCTCTTGGAATAGGAGCCATTCGAAAAAGGACTGTGCGGGCAGGAGGTACAGCCAGCAAATGATGATGTCTACCACGCACATAGTGATTATATTCCAACTAATCACAATAGTAGTACAATTACAACTGAAAATAAATTTCGACTGCATATAACGTTAGTTGGTACTACATACGTTAGATGGAATATATACCAATTAGTCAAAATATATTACGGCTGGAAGATACACTTCAATTGTAACATATCATATAACTAGTTTCCTTGGAGTCAGTCATATTAGACATACAATTTGGTCTTTGATATATGTAACTATTATATCCTTACTTTTTTTTTCACCCACCATGATAAAGAGAAATTAGAAATCTTCAATCTCAAGGGTTTTTCTAGCCCTCCCAGAAGTCAAATCCCCTTTCACCCTCGGGCCGGTAACCAACGATCCGCCATTTGAATGTAATCTGATTGTGGAATAGTTTCGACAGCATTCGAGTTGTGACAGTGCGTTTTTGTGACGAACGTTCGCCGTAGATGTATCGAGATAGTGTGTCCGAGCTGGGTAGAGCAATTTAAAAACAAATAAAGGTGTCAGCTCAGCATCACAATACTGCCCGCAGGGGGTTGAGACATGAGAGCTTCACTTATCATACACACGTACATAGTTAGTTGTACGTTTTTCCATTTCTTTTTTTGTATCGTCACGCTATTTAAAGTCAACCTAGAGACCCTACAAAACGCATCCAAATTTGAATCGAAACCGCAAGACCAACTTCGCCGAAAGGTTGCTCGTTCATCGGCATTTGTCACGGAGTGTCTTATAATGATATATATTCTACAACACACGAATAAATATCGCTTTATCAGATGCTAGTAATCTAATGTCTTAATTTTTTTCGAATTGAAATTTGATACGATTCTGCATTGAATGTGGCATACGGTTCATTATTCCACTCTATCTCAATACTTAAACAATAAATATTTTATATTTAATAAGAATATTGCTCTTTTAAATAATACGCTAGTATAAATTCGAAAAAGGCGAAACAATCTTATATATAAAAACAAAAAAGGAAAAAGGGTGCTTCGTTTTATTCGAGTACAAATGGCTTATTTAATGTTAAACCACGAATCTGTAAGATATCAAGTTACTCAAGTGGAATGTCGAAAATCTTGTAAGGTCCTCTCGGGTACTCGCTTACAACAGATACGAACAAAAAAAATTTCATCTCAATATAAACGGTTTAAATGACAAATAATTATACAAGTTTTTTTTATGCTAATTATACATGATTTTCTACTTATTAAAATTTAATAGTATATAGTACGTTCAGGCGATGAAATAAAAATGAAGTCAAATTTTTGTGAAGAACTAAGCGTTTCAACTAACCATCTCGTAATTATAGAATTTATGTCATTTAACGTCAAATACGTGCACAACAATTCAATGACAATTTCAAATAGAAACTATTTATCCATTCGAATTTGAGTGCATCACACCTCAAAAGTAAAGTGGTTAAAGAATGATCCACGATGAATAATAATTCGTTTTATAAGAGAAGAAAGAATACGAGAATCGGTTTGAAAGATAAAAAAAAATATACAAACACACACACACACAAAAAAAAACTAAGAAATATATGACACTGAAGAAGACATCGTACGTGGCAACTTAACAAAGAGATTTCGTTTAAATTTTAGGTATGCTCGCTTATGTGAATACTGTAAACATATTAGCTTTGAATAAGGGGTATAAATTAAATTGAAATGTCGCAGAGGTGTAACCAAAAAAGCACCATGGTCAACCGCTCAAAATGTACGACTATCCAACCAATAATAACACAAGCTTATCATAACGATCGAGTAGGTATAACACATCAAAGATGTGTTGTAGATAAATTCGTTTGATTTGTTGCAACCATCCTCCACACCTAATATGTATCGAACTAGTCACAGCATATACGTATGTACATACTTGGAATAATGCCGATCATAACTTCGGCAAAAATAGACAATAAATCGACCTCACAGTACACGTGTGATGTGTTAGTTTTATAACGTTTGAATTGAATTCGACGCGGAGATGATCGTTCATTTAATGTTTAACCGTGTTAACATCACAATGCGACGTGTTCAACGTGAAACTCGTACGCATGAAAAAAGATAAATATAAAATGAAATGAAAAAAAAAACGAATAACAATAAAAAACAGTCTAAAGTGTTTCTCGTTATAAGCTTCCCGTGGATCACGTAGCCTGGCCGGCTACCATCCGGATCCACCTACTAGCTTCGTCCTACCAAGATGCCATCTCCACGTCCTCCACAACTGCTCAGATAATAATAATATTACCAGCTTATTGTGTTTTTATTGTTGATGTTTGTTATTGTTGTTATAATAACTTAAGAATAAAATGAGATAAACGATAGGGATGGTCTGGTCTAACGGCAGACGTCAAGCACCATTTGTGATACTACAAAATTGAACAAAAAATTAATTTAAATAAAAAATATTATATTGATTATATTTAGCCAGCAGTATGGCTCGGTGGTAGCGTTTATGTTAAGCACCGAGAGGCTGCTGGGTTCGATCCCGTGCTAATCTTTAATGCTGCTGATCAGACTTGGATATTTGTGACTCCAAGGCGATCGTTTCCTATCAGAGTTTGCCAATTTATCTGATTTCATTTTTGAAACGGTTCCTCCAACAAATTGGCAAAAAAAACTTTCTACCCATTACGTCACCAATGTCTGAATTTGATTATGTACAATATGTAAAAAATTATGTACAATTCTAAGCCCATAGATGTCTCTATTATGTTCATTAATCAATTAATTATTAGTTAATGTCGTGCTCTTTAGCATATCGAAATTAAGCGATTTATGTAATAAAAAATGCTGCAATGCTTGTAATTGGCTAGGAAGGCGCATTGGGGTTTACCTGTAAGGCTGTCCTGGTTAGAGCCCGGAATCTGAAGGGGCTGTTTATTGTTCAAAGATTGTAAATGCATTGTTAAAGGTTTGCCGAACCTTTTTTACAAAGGATTTACAACAATGGAACAATAGGCGGCACGTTTCCGGCCCCTTCAGATTCCGACCTCTAGTCCTGGTATATACATATCTATGTAAATAAAATAATAACTTTATACATTAAATTTTGAAAAAATGACTTACGCTTTGTAAAAAAAATAATAAATCTTATATGCGAAAGATGTATGAAATCCCTAAAATGACATGGCTATTCTAGATATTCTCAAATCAAATGAACATGGCAATTATGAAATAAATGTAACATTTTAACTCTGATATTTTCATTTCTGCAAGAAATCCTGTATTAAGATGCGCTTTTCTGCATTTAAACACAGCAGGGAATTAAACCTCGGCTTCGGTATTTTTTTCATACCAGTTGCAGCTAATCAAAACATAAAATTGATATATTTATCTAAAAACATGAATAAAAATAAAAATGCATTTTGTCTTATTTGTCGCATTGAGTTCCAGCGCATAAATTTTATTATAGCCACGGTGCACCACACCTGACACAAGGCTGGGCATATTATAATAAAGTGTTTAACAAAACCAACAGGTGAGATGGGTCGTTAAGGGTGTTGGAAACATTTTTTATGTGAGCCTTTTTTTATTCCTCCGTCATTATTAAGTATTCATATACGATCTATTATAAGAGATTACGATTTGTTGTCCCCCATAAAAATATATAAAATTGCCATTGTCCTAATTGCCGTTCGAAAACGCACCAAAGACGTCAAAGATCGTTTGCACGGCGAGTCAGTATCAGGTCGATGAAAAAAAGCTTTTGTTTGTTGAGGATAACTTTATTTTCGCGATTCGCGTGTAAGAGATCGTATCGGTGCGGTGAGCATGTGTAGTTAATTATTTGGTTGCGTTAATGGCTGGCTAATGGCCACTGCCAAAATGTAATGATAATAGCTGGCATTATTCCCGTTCTCGCCGAGGTACGTGGGCATTGTTCAGGTACTCATTAAGGCACGGGGTGGTATAATATATTTTAAATTATCTCGTTTGTCAAGAGACGGGCATGTGAATGATGAACGTACCCGTACTCATACCGTAGGCGCACGTCGCTCCGAAGCGTAAGCTAATAACCAGGAACAAAAGATAAATTCAATGTGAGTCGAATATATTGTACGGTTAAATTAATTTCAAAAAAACAATTATATTAATATTATAAAATCGAAATATATATTGTTCTAATTTATTATACAAAATTAATAAATATATTTTTAAATTTCAATTCCGAATTCTCCCATTAAAAAATTACACACCAAAATATGTCAGAATGAATTAAGTATATTTTATATTACAGTGAAATTATCATTGTCAGTGCAATTATAATATCACTAGATAAATCGGTGAACTCAAGCAGTGAGTACGGATGTAACAATAGCATTACAAATTCACTTCTCCTAACTTAACCTAATCTAACCTCGCATTTAATAAATAAAACCTCTGAAAGAGCAACTTCTCATTGAGCGGTTCAAATAGAAAATTTATACAGAAATTCAAACTTTAGGGTCTCAAAAACTTACGTTAACGTTATGAAAAATAATCGAAAGAATTTCGCTTTGCGATGTGGCAATAGAAAATGGTCTTAATTTTTTATTTACATGCATATACAAATATGTATATACTAGGAAGGCCTAACAGGTAAACCCCATTGCGTGTCTCCTGGCCAATTATAAACAATTTATAGAGTAATTTTACAGAGCATCATAAAGATATATATGAATCAATTTGCATTTTTTTATATTCATATTTATGTATATATCGCCGAATTTCAAGATGCTGAAATACTTGAAGTTTGCGAGACACACACATATGGACAAATTTATAGCATTTTATAAATCAGCGAATTCAAAATGCAGGGACTGAACCGTGACATATTGAAATATCTAAATCTGCTGTTTAAAAAATGGCTTTTCAAAATATGTCATATTTTATACCAAGTGAAACAAATCTCCATACGTTCGATATTTATTGTATTAAATATCATTGACAATAATTTATTGTTAAAAAAAGTTATTGACTACTCAACATCTACTATGAAATTTGGCTCACCGTGTAGATACATAAATTTGTGTTGAATTTTTCCAAAATATAGCCCCCCACTTTGAAAAATTTCTGGTTCCATCCCTGGTAATAAAATACTGCGTGTATTAGCAAACATATATGTATATGTTATAATTACACACAAAATTCTTTCAAATCAATAATAATATAATGATGAAATATTATATAATACCGAATTATAGTATTTTATAAACACATTTAGTTTTTTAGCAAATTCATGATTTTAAAAACATCATTAAAAAAAAAGTTACTGATCTAATATGTATTGCAGATCATAAATGAAATAACAAGATGCGAATTATATTTATAACATATGTATATTATATATAAATTTAATTGCTAATAAAATGATGAAAATTATGCACGCTGGAACGCAAAATTAATTATTTTTATTTTTCATTATAATGATTTATATTAATTATATATACTTATAATAAAATGAGGGTTATTTTTGTAGTGCGTTCGAAAAGTCGAAGTAGCGCTAGCATGTCAAATCAGTACTGAAAAAAATATGTAAATTTTTTCAAACAATATATGTACCTACGTATGTATTATATTTTAATATATTTTTTATGCCACGTATCCGATTAGAATAATATGTAATTTGAAATTTTCAGACATGCTGCAGTCAACTACAATGTACATATTATATTTAAATGAGAAAACACGATCAATGATAATAATCATCAATAAAACACATCTGCGGATTTAAAATTGAAACACACAATGCCATAATAAGAAACCCATTATAAGGCTTACAAGTGTGGACTCTTTGTTAAGTTTACGATGCCAATACGGGCGAGGTGAAAGGTCATCTCAAATGAGGAATGTGTTTATTTAACATGTCAGAATGAGCGATCCTGTTTCACCTGTGATGCCTTGATGACTCCTAACGAACCGGTCGACGTTTCAGTTTGACGCACACATCTCATTCTCATGGCTAAAAGCTCGAACCTGGGCAATACATCAAAATTAGTTTCTCAAATTAACTTGTTAAAAAAGCCTTCTCTTTTTATTTTTATTCCTCTGCTCATCATCGTCCACGTGTATGTAAGTAAGTAGGTGCCCATCTTCAAAAGTGACTGATTTTAAAACGAACAATGCTTATGCGTATTAGACAGAAGTTGAATACACAATGTAGGGTGGAATTAAGTAAACAAGCCGTGATATGTTTTCAAATGAGAAAGCGTGGGCGAATGGAGTTACTTATGTACATATAATACATATATACGAGTACATATGTATCTCTGTGTTTGTGTGGTAAGTACGTGAATGATTCGAAACCTCAGATTTGCCCGTTTCCAAATCTTTTTGTTCTCTTTTATAATGTACATACATATACAGTTCAAAATAATACGACCCTCTCTCTTACAGTCTAGTTTGATGACATGCCAAATACGAAAGCTATGGTTTCTCATCCGTAAAAGTGGATCGGTTTCAGTTTATATGTATGCTTTGAAAATAGACTTTGAATGGTTGTACAAAATGAGAAATGATTTTTTTTTATTTAATTTATAAATTCAAATCGCTAGCGATGGAGCAAACCATCATAATGAGAATAATAATTGAAAAGCTCTTAAAAGAAGGCTTTTGGCAATGATTTTTTAGTGTATATAAATCAATGGGATAAATTCGAAAAGTTTTGATATGAACTCTATTCGTATTATTTCTAAAATATACATATATGTAAATAGTATATTCGGAATATTTTGGATTTTCACATATTGATTAAATCTACACACAATTTATTATTAATCAAACACCACATAAATTCGTGTCTGAATACATAATTTTGCCTGAAGAAAAAGATCTTCCATCAATATATTTTGCCAGTGATAATCAGAGTCGGCGGCCAGGATTCTTTAATGCACAAAAAATGGTTGACTATTGTCAACCATTTTTTTTTGCTCCCCTGCTTTCTCGGACACTGGAGAGGTCTATTGTTATTTTATGGCAGCATCCTCACCGCCTAAAACTGTTGATGACGAATGGATCTGTGACTTTAACATTGAATGTCAAAATTTTACACAAAGTCCAATGCACTTAAGTATGGAACGCTGTTTTCTGGGCAAAGCGAAGATAGATGGTAAACGGAATATGTGTGTGAGAAGTATAACAAAGTTAGTTAATATAATGGAGGGAGTGAAGAGGTGGAAATGGCAATGGCCGAGTCATGTAGCTAGAAGAATGGACGAAAGGTGGACAGAAGAAGTGCTGGAATAGTACCCGAAAGAATGTAAAAGGATGGAAATTAAAAGGGTAGATGAAATTAAAAAAAAATACGTCGTGTCGATAAGAATTTCAGTAACCGATACTAAGTTTCAGTTCGATAGGACTAACGGTGTTCAAAAAATCCCCAAAATACACAGACAAACACACATACATTTTTTCTAGATCATGAAAACGTGATCAGTAATCGATTTTGAGTTCGAATCAGTCAAAATCTCGAGTTCGAATTTTCGCATGATCACAAAACTTCATCTATTGTTACTATGTATGTATGTACATAGATAAAGTAAAAATAATATGTGGGGTGAAATGGATGAGAGTTGCACAAAATAAAAAACAAATGGAACAAATGGAATGGCGTGTTGGGACGTCTTCATCCAGCAGTGAATGTTGATTGGCTGTAAATGATGATGATTATATAGTACATATTGAATTGACTTGGAGTTGAATGTGTCTATTAAATAAATCCCATAAAAAAATTATTAACATATGTAGATATGTACCTAAAATTAAACTTATGACTTCGTATTTATATGGTTTTAAATAATTATAAGAGTCTCATGCTCTACCGACTGAGCTAGCCGGGCTTGTTAAAATTAGGGTGGAGTGCATTTGGACGGATGAATGCTGTTTTTAAATCAAAAATGCCACTCTGCCTGAAGAAAAGGATCTTTGATCAATGCGTTTTGCCAGTGATGACGTATGGATGTGAAACTTGGACACTGAACGCCAAGATGCAAAATAAAATCCAATGCACTCAAAGAAGTATGGAACGCTGTATGCTTGGCATAACGAGGAAAGACAGGAAGCGGAACACGTGGGTGAGAAATATGACAAGGGTAGTGGACATAGTGGATAGAGTGAAGAGATTGAAATGGCAATGGGCGGGTCACGTAGCTAGGAGGATAGACGAAAGGTGGACAAAAGAAGTGCTTGAATGGTACCCGAGAGAAGGCAAAAGAGTAAAAGGAAGACCGCAAGGAAGATGGGTGAACGAAATTAGGAAAATGTGCGGAATGAGATGGATGAGTGTTGCGCAAAACAGAGACGAGTGGAAGCGTGTTGGAGAGGCCTTCATCCAGCAGTGGATGGCGAATGGCTGTAAATGATGATGATGATGAAATAATTATAAAAGTATTAACACTCATATGTATGTACATATAATGATATTATACATATGGTATGTATGTACATTATAAACTAATAACCATGCTCTTTCGATATACATAATATTTTACAACTACATACATATGTATGTAGTACATATAACCATTAAATAGGAAGTTCATCATATAAATTCAGCTTGGCAATCTTTCGAAATTCACAACCAATAGGTGTTGTTAACGTCCGCAAAGTATTACGAACATAAAGCTTTTAATGCATTTTATTCACGTATTTTGTTGTAGGACTTAAGTGGCTGTCTCGAACGACATTTTATTGCCGGTAAATGCTAAAAGTTCATCTTTGACGTATTCCTTTTGACGATGATCTCACTATGACTATTGCTGAAATGAAATGAAACAATCCACAGGTGAACTACCCAGCGAAATGCCGGCTATAAATACCTGAGGGCTGTTTACGATGGGTAGTAATCATACTGGACATTGCACATGTGGCTTTTCTACCGTGAATTTTACGGTCGCACAATGATAATTCAATAATAATTTACATCGAATATAGGCGCCCAACAATACCTGGAAACATCTGCTCCCTCGTCTATTGATTTATTGATGATGAACTCGATAGAAACTGACGCCTTGGGTTGTACGTTTTTGTGTCTTTTGTTGTGTGAATTCTAGAAACTATTGACTCTTCGAGTGCACAGAAATGCTGGAAAATTGTTATTGACAACCGACTACCTTTATGCTTGTTCAATAGGATGAAATGAGACTATTATGCTGTATATATTGTCGGACATTATCTACTAAACACATTTTTCGGCATTTTAGCCACGTATTTCATATGGCAATAAATTTTCACCTTTAACACACTGCCATGGGTGGGTGTAACATTTTATTGCAGGTATTGTGTGAAATTGAACTTACCCAATATACATTAGATACCCAATAAACTAAATTTACGCATCTCTGTCAGTGAATTGGTCTTCTTCACTGCTTTTTTCAAGTGTGAATAAAAATGATATCATTTTAAATCATTTCAAATATCAAAAGCATAATTTCCAAGCCAATGAAAAAAGATCAAACTACATATAAAATAGCCAGACATTTTCTTAAGGTATTTCCACAAACAAAGAGCACAAAAAATTCCATAATTAAGAATAGTTGATATTTTCCGGTTAAAATTGCTTAATATATTATCAACATCATCATTATTTACAGCCATTCGCCACTGGATGAAAGCCTCTCCAACACGCTTCCATTCGTCTCTTTTTTAGGCAACTATCATTCAGATGAATCACATCCCATAAAATTTTCTAATTTCATCCTCCTATATTCCTTGTGACCTTCTTTGAACCCTTTTACGTTCTATCGGATACTATTCCATCATTCCTTTCGTTCATCTAACGTCCGTTCTTCTATCTACAAACATACATATGTCCGTTCATTACTATTTCAATATATGTATTCTCTCCATTATACCAACTACTACAAATGTATTAACATTTTAAATTTTCAGGACAAAAACTTATATAGTAATTTCAATTAAAACCAGTCCTATTAAATAATCTAACGGTAAATATAGGTATAGCCTGTAATTAAATGGTAATGTACAAGTTCGTCCGAGCAAATCATAAACAATGTACAGACGTTGCAAGCTAATTACCGATTGTAATTACTAATTACAGTCGACCATACAAGTAATAAAAACATTTTTTTTTATATACAAAGGTTTAGCACGTAGGAAACGTTAATATTTTTTAAATACACGTGTGAATAAAGTGACACACCCAAAGTATTATTGCATTGTGTGTATAATAATATGAAATAAATAGTGTTCATTGTTGTTGAAGTGTTGCACCCCGAGACGGGTGTTTCACACTCCTCAAACTAGTGAAAAGGGCGTTAATAATGTCTTTATTATGCTACATTATTATTCCATCCCCGACTTGTATTGTCCCCTGTATATCGATTTCGTTTGAGGCAACAATTGATTTTGTCACATGTTCACTATGAGATTTATACATTCACAGTGTGACCAGGAAACGTGATTTGGTTGAAGCGTGTTTCGCCTGTGCTTAAATATTGCAATAACATGGAAAATTTGCATTCTTTTATTTCTTTTTTATGAATAAGAAGAAAAATTTATGTAAATGCGTTTTCTACGTATGCAGTATTATCTCATATAAATAATTTACTAAAGGCATCATTTGAATACGTGATACAAATTTGTAAATCATACTGTTACGAACGGGGAACAGATAGGTGCAAACACACTATCGTTTATTCTGCAGCTTTTGATCTGTTCCTTTCTGAGTTTTTTTTTCTATTCTCGTATATTGACAGCATTATTGACTCTGAAACCGAAAATAAATGCATTGTCCAATTATCACGGCGTATTATATTCCATTTAGACCAAATAGCCGACAAATAACGGTCGGATGGGTAGTGATATAAAAAAAATAGAGACGCCATACAACGACTTAACAAAGGTAAGTACAAAAGCAATCGAAATGCTTGAAGCCGACGGAATAAAAACAATATTAATAATTATTATATAGAAAATTTTTCAATTAATATCTTTAAAAATATTATAATGCAATTTTGAAAATTATATATCAGATTTGAATACACAAATAAAAATATATATAATTAGAGAGCATCAATTAAATCGATTTTAATAAAACCTTCAAACTCCATGGATTAAAAAATATTTTACGTATTTAATGTATTTTAATGAAATTTATTTTTATTTTCCCTTTTTCTTAATATGTATGTATCTTCTTCATTAAAAAATTAGTTCAGTTATTTAACGACTATATGTAATTAATTTTATATTTTTTTCATAAATGAGCCGTTATATTAGAAAGTGGCAGAAGTCCAATTTTCAGTTCCTAAAACACTATTTCTGGTTAACTTAATTCACAAATTGCTGTCAATTCTTTTAATTATATACATACATATGTCTAGAATCTTGGAAATACAGAATAAACGTATTACCGGCCACCAGTATTTTTAAATATTGTTAAACGCAAAACATTATATTTAATGTTTTGCGAAATATTTGTATTATAAATTATTTTAAAATTATTATTTTTTTAAAGTTTAATAGCATTCTAAGCCTAGTCCGTGTGCGTATATGAATATTCTTTAGATTCATTACAAAGCATTTTAATTTTGATTAATACAATATGTATAAAAATAACATTGACAATGCAACCCGAAAAATTAATAAATGACAAACCTTTTATGTAAGTTGTCGTTATTTATTGACTCAAAAATGTTTTATTTTTTTTTACTTATTTCACACGTGAATGGAGCTAATATTATGAGACGTTATATAAAATTTAATAACAATAAATCATTAATGTGGGTTCGGGGAAGCTGCGGAGCCCCAATAGGTGTCCCGGCGGGTTCTTGTCTATTAAGACGGTAACCGATGTGAACAATGCATTGTCATAGAAAAATGTGTTTTTTTGTTGGCAGTAATTGTGGATAGATGAAGTCGTCAGATAAAAAAAGGACCAAGATGACGGTCCTGCCCTAGACGACTGTTATTTTTGCATTTTTCTGAGTAAACATGCCCCCCGTTGTTACGGATAGGTTTGTACTCCTGAGGAAAATAGCGCATCAGTGGCGTGTCAACTTATTATTGTATTTTATTATTCGATCCAGGTATATTTTCAAAGGAGGTACCATTCATTTATATAAAAATATATTAAATTAAATTAAATTAATAACATAACTTCTGCATCATTTAATTCACGCCTATCTATCGACATAATCATTTACCGTAAAAATCAAATTATACTCAAAATATATATATGGAGAAAAAGTTGATTTTGAGTGGAATTTATTGGTAGATGATTTTTTCAATTTAATTCGAAAAATCAAAAAACTATCAGGAAAATTTACATATAATAATAGACAAAACCTGTTATGCGTGTTGTAAAAAGTGGGCAAATAGTTATAATTATGCTAGGAAAATGTAAACAAGGCGTTAGTCAAACATATTACACGCTCTATGGATCGATTTCATTATAATCACCGTTGTATAATTACACGATTTTAATCTTTTTCCTTTTCGTCGTGTTTACATAATCCTGTTTTTATTTTAGCGCGCTTTTTTATTAGTCGCCAAATTATAAGGTTGGTGTAAAAATATAATTGCGGTGCACATACATACGTAGTTTAGCAAAATTACCACATGTCCCGTGAATTTTAATATTTATTCACAAAACAATACACCCACCAATCATTATTAAACGTAATTTATTTTTTTATCGTGAAAGTACATATAAGTTTTCATTTTAAATTCTGTCGGCTTTTTCTATACTATTTTTAATCTATTCCAAGTTTATTTATTCATTATAGAAGACCAAGAAAATACGAATATCATACATGAAAATCTATCGAATTTTGACAATCTGCATATTGAAGCCAGTGGTATTATATTTAATTATATAGTAAAATCTAATCCCGGTGTTCAATTAATGTTTCATTGGATAATAAAACAACAAAAGTAGTTAGTAATTTTATATATGTATTTAAGCAAAATTATAGACATGTCCGGTAGCAAAAGAGATGAAATTAAGCGACGTGTGAAATTAGGGTGGAATTCATTTGGGTGAATGAAGGCCGTTTTTAAATCCAAAAATTCCACTTTTCCTGAAGAAAAAGACATTTGATCAATAAACTTGGACATTAAACAACAAAATACTGAATAAAGTCCAATGCATTCAAATAAGTATGGAATTCAATAGCGTGAAATGAAGGAAGATGAATGGATGAAATAAAAAAAATGTGTGAGGTGAGATGGATAAAATTGAGTATTATGGAAGCGCGTTGGAGAAGTCTTCATCCAATAGTGAATGGTTATAAATGATGATGATGATATGAATCTCATTGTTTAATTTCTAAGATGAAAACAGTACATCTTAATTGAATTTGAAAAGTATGTATATTTATTTATTTAAGTTTAAGTTTGAACCATTGTGGAATTACAGGAGTCCCTAGTGCGCCACAATGGTCGAAAAAATACAGAGACGAGAAAAATATATACACATACAGACAAAAATACATTTATACAAATCGTAATAAAAACCAATAGCATTATTATAATCGCTGAAAAGTAAAAATATCAAATAGCAAAATACATAGTAAAAAATGTCTCGCATCTTCAGTCAGTACCAATATATATGTATAAGAACCAAACGCAAATACAAAACATCCCTGCGAAGTCCCAAGACCAAAGAGGAAAAGAGAATATCAAAATTCCATTCATATTAAAACAATGATGAGCGCAGGCTACCAGAAAAATAGGTTTAAATAATCTCAGATAACCAACGCTCACTAATACATTAATTAGAATTATCATCAGCAATGAAAGCAGGTAATCTAATATAAAATTCAGGTCTTCAAAAATACTAAAATTAACAGTCTACTCGTTAATTTTAGCCCCGCCCTGCTTGGGTCAAAATTAATATATGTAAAATCACTTTAAGCGTTGTTAAATTAATCGATTTTGTAATACAAATTATTATTCGTATTATCGTGGTTTTATTAAATTGCCTGCACTGAAAAGAGTCATTCACAGCGATTATATTACGTTTTGAGATTAATCTAATATGTAGACAAAACTTCTTTGAACTGATTTGATTAAATTCATATAAATAAATAAGTCAATAAACTTTCCTTTTTATGTACATACATATGTATATGTAGACGTGTAGATATCAAATTCTGCGTGCCGTCCCTGTATCATCACAGTTCATCTGTCACGGCAAAACAAGCGTGTCATTATAATGAGACTAAAGGGCCGTCCCATAGAAACAGATGTAACGTGAACAACGGGGCGGGGAAGCGTCATGTTCCGAGCCAAAAAAAGAAGACTGCGCATAACTTCTAAATACCTACGAATTCTAAGTATTCTACCTCTCAGGTATTATCAAACATTTTTGATTGGTAACCCACTTCGGCAAATTCGATTGTCGATAACAACAACGATCCATCACGAAAAAGTGTCGAAATTGCTCACATTTACAAAACGTGCACGTGTGTGTAATACACTGCTATTGATAAGGCTGCCCCACCAGATTGTGAATTTTATAAACATTTTCCTGGACATGAAATTTTTGTTCAGCCGGGTTTATTTTTACTTTATTATACATAGTAACAATAGATGAAATCTTGTAATCATGTAAAAATTCGGCATCAAGATTTTGACTGATTTGAATCGGTCACTGGTGACGTTTCAATGATTTAGAATGTGTGTATTTTGTAGATAATTCGAACATCGTTTAACCTGAGAAACTAAAACTTATTAAATCGTTACGATGGAAATTTATTTCAAAATTTTAGGTTGACCGGTAGCGGTACCTTTTCTTTTTTTTTTCAAATAATGTTGAATGCATTTGTATTTCGGATTAAATTTAAGATATAACCAGCAGCATATTGGTCACGGGTTCGAGTCCCACTGGTTGCTGCTGGCCAGATATTGAGTTGTGACTCCAGGTCGATCGTTTCGTTTCAGAGTTTGCCAATTTATCCGATTTTCTTTGAAACGGATCCAACAAATTGGTAAACTTCTCGCACTTTTCGAGTTTTCAGCAACTTAAAATTTCGCTGATTCGTATAATAATGCTGCAAAATTGTCCATAAACGTCTCACAAATTTCGAGATATTCAGCATCTTGAAATTTGACGATTTATATATAAAAAATGTAAATTTATCAAAAAAAATCTATCCATAGATGTATCTATATGCTTTGTTAAAATTATTCTAAAAATCGTATATCGGTGTTTGTAATTGGCCAGGAAGGTGCATTGGGGTTTACCTGTTAGGCCTTCCTCGTATATACATATTTGTATATGCATGTAAATAAAAAATTAAGACCATTTTCTATTGCCACATCGCATATACATAAGTATGTAAAAATAAATAAAATAAATGATTTAAAACATTTGTCTATTAGTATAGACAAATGTTTTAAATTATTAAAATTTAAGTTATAAAAAAATGTTTGGTTGTATCAGATGTCACTGGACTATTAAATGGTCTATTAAAACTAAAATCTAGTAAAAATCCATGAAATATAAATGAACTTGAAAAATGACTCAAATGAATTGAATTGTCCTAAGAAATGTTTCGAAGAAGGGCTTTGTGATATGTTAATGAAATTAAAATAATTTTTGCATTTTAAAAAATTTTTAAGAACCATAATTTTAGTTGTTTAAAATACAAATTAAAATTATAAACACCATAGTACCAATTTAACAAAATATGTATGTATGTGTCCTATATACATATGTACATGGATAATACCTATGGATAATAATAGAAATTTTGAGAAGCCGTGGGTGAGGCAAGATGTTAAGTGGCCGGACAGGCTGGTCTCTTGGGATACGTGTAAATTGGATTGTGCTCAATCTTGTTAGATACACTAATTATAAATGGGCCGTTTAACTTATTGAGATTGACCTCATAAACTATGTATACCTGTTGCTCATCGTGGATATCCAACCTTTTTATTTTCGATTTTTTTTCTGTATCTAACCGCATTAAAAAAATTACGAGCCATTAAAAAGAACGGATCGATAATGACGTTACTGAGTACATACATAAAAGATATATGTACATACGTACTTCGGATGCACTGTCGTAACAAGGGGCAATGATTAACATTCAACTTATGCACGATCATAAAAAATCATAATAACGTTTTATTTATCCTGTGCGCTATGAAACTGCATATTGTACGTACGTTCATATCGTGCTTTAGTGTACGAAAAACTTTTTTCGGCGAATGTACATTAAGTCGAAAGGCAACCGGAATTTTTATAAGTTTACATTCCAAGAAGAAACCGTATTATTTTTCGATTCGAAAAGAAAATCTGACGGGTGTAAAATCGTTTCGATTTTTTTTTATTCATACATCTTCTTTACGCATCATTTGAATATCAGAATCAATCTACTTCTTCGTGCAACAAAGAAAAGTTCAATTGCAACACATTCAATTCAATACGAACATTCAAGTACATATAAATTTCTCAATAAGAATTCAATAAAAAGATTTATTTAAATACATAGACTAGAAAAGTAAACCTACATTTTTTTTTGATATCTTACAAAATCTATAATACTTTCTAATAAAGAGATCGTATTGACAGTTGCACCATTTAAAATTGACAAACGTCAATCTGCATTAACATCTACATACATACATATATGCATAAATTTATATTGCACCACAGAGTGCCCAGTAGTTTCAGGTGTGTACAGATTTGACCAAATTTTAGCCGTTATATTTTGAAGTGGCGGAAATCCAATTTTCAGTTCCAACACACTATTTCTGTTTGATTTAATTTGCAAATTATTACTTCTTTTAATTCGATATGTCCAAAATCTCGGAAAAGCAGAATAAACGTATACAGGCCACAAGTACTTTTAAATATTGTTAAACGCAAAACATTATATTTAATGTTTTTCGAAATATTACTCGAAATGAAGAAAAGTGAACCAGCAGCGTGGACTAGTGGTTAGCATATATGTTTTCGAACATAGTGGTAACGAGTTCGAGTCCCACTGTTTGCTAATAAATAAGGTTGAATACATTTGGATTAAATTTACGATATAACCAGTGGACTAGTGGTTAGTAAATATGTATCCTTTCGAACATAACGGTCACGGGTTCGGGTCCCACTGGTTGCTGCTGGCCAAACCCCTGTTTTTGACTCCAGGTCGATCGTTTCCTATTAGAGTTTGCCAATTTATCTGATATTATTTGAAAATTTCGCTGATTCGTATAAAAATGATGCAAATTTGTCCACAAATGTCTCGCAAATTTTAAGTTCGATATATACCTGGTATATACATACATACATATATGTATGTATGTGAAAATAAAATGCATGCCACTTTCAATTATAACGGTTCATAAAGTAATTAAACTTTATGCAAATAGATACAAAATAAATAATAGTAATTTCGACGCCTTTCTACAATTATCCGTGTTAATTGGCAATTCTCAGACATGGCATTTTTTTAAGCATATTAATTATTATCATTATATAAAATAAACACCAATGCATACTTTGAATTTTACTTCTGAAAACTGATTAGCATTCGAGATAAAAAACGAGAAATATCGAATTCCGTACGTAAAAAACCGCGTAATATAGTTGTTTCAAGTTTTTAATACACCTGAAATCGCAATCTGATGAAACATTACGATTAAATTTTATGCCGCGTAATATATATTTTTAATTAATTAAGATTAAAATATCTACATATCACACTGGTCAATTAAAATCAACGCGTTCGATGATTATGATTTTGAACAGGGCCGTGGCTGTGTATGTGTACAGGTGTGACAGGTGTAAAATATCGAGGAGCAAAACAACGAGAGGGCTTAATGGCGCATTTATTTTGATTACATTTTTAGAACAAAACAAATATGGAAGAACGTTTATACCTACATACAATCTTAAATTCAATTCAGCGTTTCTCAAACGATACATTCTAAAAATGTGCTCTGAAAAATGTATACTTGTAAATTGATATGTATTTCCTAGGATGTTACTTTCGAAAAAATATGCTTACTCATTTATAATAGAGTGGCACATTTTTATGATTAAAAAAAACAAAGAAACAGCACTAACATTTATATGGCAATAAAATTGATTCATTTTCTTGTCATGAAAATATAATTTAACCACTTTGTAAAATACACTTTTGATAGAATTTGTACAGCCAATAAATAGATAATTGCATTTAACGACATCCATAACTAAACTTCGTAAAATCTACTAGTTGTGTATTAAAGTCTTGTTATTTTATAGCGATGATATATACGTTATATGTACTATTAAAAAGCACGTTTTCAAAAAACTTCATATGAAATATTTCGGATGAATTTTTCTGTAATTTGTTTTAACGATATATTTATATATGTATGTCATCATTATCATTTACGGCCATTCATTATTAAAGACCTCACCAACATGCTTCCATTCGTCTCTGGTTTGTGCAACTGTCATCCATCTCACCCCGCACATTTTTCTAATTTCGTCTACCTATCATCCTTGCGACATTCGTTTTGCCCTTTTACATTCTCTAAGATTCCCATCCAAAACTTATTTCGTCCATCCTTCTAGCTACGTAAAAACGCCCATTGCCATTTCAATATCTTCACTCTCTCCACTATATAATTAGATATATTTTATGACATTGTACATTTTCTTTCATCTACTAATATGTTCAGATACTTTTTAGTATTAGAAGTGTGTATAGATTCTATTATTTTTTTCAAATTTGTCCACCCATCTTTCTTGCGACCTTCCTTGCACCTTTTACATTCTCTAGGGTACCACCGGGCACTTCTTTCATTCATCTATCGCCCGTTCTTCTATTCATTAATTTATTCATTCATTGTCATTTCAGTTGCTTTATTCCCCCATTATTTAATTACTCTTGTAAAACTTCACACCCACGTATTCCGTTTTCTGTATCTCCTCGTTATGCATACAGCATTCCATTCTTCTTTTAATGCATCGGACTTTATGCAGCATTCGGGCTTTCCATACCCAAATAATGTGGCTGTCGTATCCAATATAATGTGGCTGAGAAGTATGACAAGGCTTATTTATTATATATATAGTGGATAGGGTGAAGAGATTGAAATAGCAATGAGTGAACCACGTGGGTAAAAGAAAGAACGAGAGGTGTAATAATGCTAGAATGGTACCCGAGAGAATGCAAACGGGCAAAAGGAATACCACAGGGAAGATGGGTAGACGAAATTAGGAAAATGTGTGGAGTGAGTTGGATGAGAATTGCGCAAAACAAATACGAGTGGAAGCATGTTGGAGAGGCTTTCATCTATCAGTGATGGCGAATGGCTGTAGATGATGATGATAATGATATATACATTATAAAATAAATTTTTAAAACAAGAACGAAATGTTAAATTAATCTCATTATATACATATTATGTGTAATGGATTTTAAACCCGATGCAGTCCATTTAATCATCGCCACAGTTTTCCATTAAATACAAAATTATATTATTATGTATGTACAGAACATCACCAAATACAAACGAAACTTTAGCACAAACTCATAATCAGATCACTCAAAAGCATGATTAACCATTTGGGGTTCAAAAATTGCAACGTAGCCCCCCTCATTTCAACAATTACATACACATTATATCATATTTACGAATTCGACCAACTTGTCGACTCGTCAGCACTTAAGTACACGACAGATGCACCTCATACGTACATAGGTACATAAACAACTCTCAACGTACATATACAAGTACACAAAAATTGAATTGATCGATCGGAATCCACACACACTCGACTCATATATGTATGTAGATACATATTTATTTATTTTATTTATTTATTTATTTTATTAATTGAAAAATCAACAGACAGGATGTACAGAGATAGGTATAAAAAACACAAAAAGTAAATAAATAATATATGTAACACCCGAGTCCAATAATAGATTTTTACAAAAATGAAAAAGATAAATATAAGGAAAACAAATTAAAAAGTAAAGAATAAAGGCATGACAAAATATGTAGTACATTGCATAATTAAACTATAGTATTAAAATAATTGGAAAAGGTTATAAGATAGAATATAAGAAGAAATTGAAATTTACAAATATAAAAAACAAATGAAAAAGGTAAATACAAAATAAACAAATGAAATGGAAAGGAATGAAAGCTATAATATGATTAAATAGCACATTACATAACTAAACTAAAGTATAAAAATAATGGAAATATTGGAAAAATAGAATAGAAGAAAAAATGAATCAATCGGTCAAGATTCTCTTGATGTTAGACCTGAATTGATGTAGGGAAATACCAAACAGATCAACCTCATTCAGCTCTCCGTTAAACATACGATAAACGCGCTGCAGATAAAAATATTTTTGGGAATTAGTATTGAAAGGATCAAGTGAAAAGAGTGCAACGCGTCTAGGGTATCGAACTGGGATTCTGAAATTAACCTTATTCAGTAAATCAGAACAATCAAGGAAACCATTTATGAGCTTAAAGAAGAATATAGCATCAGAATGTCGTCGCCTGACAGAAAGATTGTTAAAAGAAAGGATTTTTAAAATGTCGGAAACAGTAGAATGGGTATAGGTAGGAAAAAGGTAGCGTAAGGATTTAATAAATTTAAGTTGAACTTTCTCAATACAATTAATATGGGATAAATAAAAAGGTGACCAGATAATTGAGGCAAATTCAAGGTGAGACCTTACAAAGGAAAAATAAAGTAATTTTAGTACGTAAGGATCATTAAAGGGTTTTGTTGAGCGGAGTAGGAATCCAAGAGATTTAAATGCTTTGTTGGTAATAAAAGAAATATGTTCAGAGAAATCTAGTTTATCATTGAGTATTACACCAAGATCCTTAATAGAAGATGACGTGTTAAGGATTGAATGATTTAATTGATATTGATTAGTAATAATTGACTTATTTCTAGTGAAATTTAAAATAGAGCATTTTTCTAGATTAATAAAAAGATCATTATTTAAACAATATATAGAGAATCTATCTAGATCTTCTTGTATCTTATGACAATCGTCTATGGTGTATATAGGTTTGTAAATTTTTAAATCATCAGCGTAAAGAAGTATAAAGGAATGTTTGAAGATGTATGAGATATCATTAATATAGAGTAAAAAGAATAAGGGACCTAAATGCGACCCTTGTGGGACACCGGAAGGAATATGTCTAAGTGATGATCTAAAACCATTGAGAATTATGATTTGGTGACGATTTAGTATATACGAAGAGATCCAACGAAATAAATTTCCTCGGATTCCGAGGGACCAAAGTTTATTGAGTAAAAGGTTGTGATTGATTTTATCAAAAGCTTTAGAGAAATCCGTATAAACGACGTCTATTTGGATTCGTTTGTCCATATAAGATGTGAGAGTACTAGTGAAATTAAGCAGGTTAGTCTCTACCGATCTCCCCTTAAAAAAACCATGTTGTTCAGGTATAATGTAGTTTTTGAAATTGGAGAAAAGGAAATTATAGATAATTTTTTCAAAGATTTTACTAATGACAGATAGTTTAGATATAGGACGGTAATTCTCAATAAGATTCTTATCACCTTTTTTAAAAATAGGGGTGATGTAAGATAATTTCCAATAGTCAGGAAATTTACCGTTCGACATAGAAATAAGTATGTAATAATAATTATAAGTACATATGCATAAGTATGTAATAATAATTACATTGTAATCGGTCGGGCTGGGCCAAACTATGTACTGGCATGGCAAGAGTGCCATGGGAGGTCCCCGTCGAAGAATTAAAATTCATTACGTGACCGACAAACCATCATTACCTTTATAGCATTCCCCGTGCGTTGTAATAAATAATACAGGTAGCCCTTCTTATTTGTTCGCGCACAAGCATGCACGCGGACATGCTCTCAACTTTCAGCCTATTACCCGGTAATGAGCCATCATTTGTATTCTATGGAAACGTCTCAATGAAGCTATACAGAGGTGTCCGTCTTTGGACAGCCCTTCCACGTGTGTGTCCGACGCCTCGCATCGCCCAGAATTTCAAATTAAGGGTTTTTTAAGGTAAGTGTGGTCCCTACAAATCGTACATACATTTTTAATCGGGCACAGCTGAGACGAGTTGTCTACATACATACTTGGATTGTGTAGAGCTTGAAGTTTTATTCATAAGATTTGGTAGGTACGAATTTCGTTGCCAAAAACGCTATAGCGACGAGAACGGTGGGTCTAATTTTACCAATTCTCATTAAAACTCTTCGTTTCTATACTTAATTTAATAATTTGTCATCAATTTCGAATAAGATTTATAATTTTTATATTTATTACAGCTGCGTGCATACGTATGAAATTTAATCGAAGTCTTTTAAATTGAAAATTCTAGGATAATAATTTTATTTAAGGATAGTAAATATGAGACTTGTGATGTGATAAAAAAAAAAATTTCAAACGGTTTTTATTGTTCATAAATTATGTTCACAATTCTTCTTAGGTCCACTCTATTATAATATCTACTCAGAGCCGTAGAGTGTGGGCGGCAAGGGGGGTGCAATAGCCCCAGGCGCAAAATTGAGGGGAGCACCAAATAAATGCCTGTTGGTAATATCGGATTTTTTTATGATTTTAAAAGTGTTGATTATTATCTGAAATTTTATAATTATTGTTTATTTAAAATTCAGACAAGCGCTACCAAAAGGGGTGCCATTCGCTCTATTACCGAAAATTAAAATATTCAGCTTTTAATTGAATTTATTACATTTTTCATTTGATTTATTTGTCGCTCGTATTAAATGAGTAAACGTTAATTTTGTAATTCTATTTAATGGAAATATTCAAAAATTGTGAATTAAAAAGGATAAATAAAAAAATGAGGGGGGGGGGGGCGTGGGTGCAAATTACTCTAGTTATGGCTCTGTAATCTACTGATGGCTGGTTCTTATATAATACATATATTAGTGTTGGCTGTAGATGCAAAACATCTCCTACTATGTATTTTATTATTTGATATTTTTATTTTATCTACTATTGTATTTTATGATTATGTATAAATGTATTTTTGTCTGTGTATATATGTATGTACATATGTATAAATTTTCAAATCATCAAAATGGTCCAAACTTGAACATAAATAAATAAATAGATGGAATGAATCATTGTTTATGGAAAACAGTTATTTGTTATACCACATAAATATTTAAGTATGTAAAGCATTTAAAATGACCATAATCGACAGTCAATGACCAATCAAGGTGAAGCGTTCACCACAACTACATAAACCACAACATATTGAGCAAAGTCTTTGACTCATCCTCGTAAGTGCACATATTTTGTACGAAATGTATGTTCAACGCAGGTATTCAAAATATTAAAAACAAAAAAAATTAATATCCGCAAAAACTTGGTCGGAGATTCTTCGCAGAAGCAATTTATCTTATTGGTTTCGCTGGCTGTGAAAGCTTCCGATAATAAATATGAGCTTTTATTTTTATGATCCCTCTTCCAGAGAGATAAGTGCGATAGCTACATGGATCTTTAAATATTGAAATTTATTAGGTGGGCAAAAATAATAATGGGTTGGACTGGGATACACGCGCGAGGCGGGAGAAAGAGTGAGATGAGCAAAGACGTGTCGATGGACGAACCGGCTTTGTGCCATTACAATATTTACACATACATATCAAAGAACACAGACTGTTAAATCAGAGATACAATCAACGAAATATCCTCGATGATAAAAATCATCAAATTTCATCAATATCAATGCTATGTATAATCCTACTCACATAACGTCAAAACATATTTCTGAAAATCTTTGTCTTCTCGCTTGCTTTTCAATTCGCTTGTGAGAAGTAAGCTAGAGTATAATGCGATTGTGTGGAATCCGCATGAAGCAAATTACTCTCTGATGATTTAGAAAGTGCAAAAAGCATTTCTTCGTTTCCTATATAGGAAAGAATATGGGTATTACCCATATCTCTACCCCACTCCTTTCCTTTTGGGCATGCTTGGGTATAATTCCCTTGAACTTCGGAGAAACTTCTCATTAATTCGTTTCGTTCTCCTGCTCTTACGTGGTAATACGTCATGCCCGTTGTTGCTGGAGCAGTTGGGGCTTTATGTCCCTATTCACTATGTGCGTGGTAGACATCATCATTTGCTGGCTGTACCTCCTGCCCGCACAGTCCTTTTTCGAATGGCTCCTATTCCAAGAGCTATCCGACTTCTTAATGAAATCGTTGCTGCCGAGACTGAATGTGATATTTTCCACCTTAGTGAGCGTAAATTGTCGGAAATTACTCTAACCCATTTATCTGGTAGTCTGCGCTCATCATTGTTTTCATGATTGATTGTGATTTATGAGTGAAATTTTGATTAACTCTCTTCCATTTGGGCCTTACAGGGATGTTTTGTATTTGTAGTTGTTTCTTACATATTTATTGAAACTGGCTGTAGGTGCAAGGCATTCCTTATGCTGTATTTTATTTGATATTTTTACTTTATCTGTTATTATAAATACTATTTTTTATGTATGTAGATGTATTTATGTTTATGTTTAATTGTTATTTTGTTTTTTTTGTTTTTTGTGTTATATTTTTTGACCATTGTGGCGCTTTAGGAATTCCTGTTATGCCACAATGGTCTGTTTAAAATAAATAAATAAAGTGATGTTTTTTAATTTATTTATTATTGGATTTAATCTTAGAAATCTATGGATGCGAACCGAAAATTTAAAGTGTAAATTTAGTTCTGAAAATTTTTGTTAGATAATTCGATTTCGATTTCGGTTGTTGTTGGGCTGTTTCTAAATATTTTCTGCACTCAAATGAACATTTGAGTGAGGATACGGTTGTAGTCACCAAATGTTATAATGAGAGTCTGCTCACAATATTTGGTATACAAAATTTTATATGAAATATAAGCAAAAATATTTTTTAATTGCACTCGAAAAACAATTTTTATATCAAAGTACCAGGGCGGTGACCCGGCCCGATCTGGCCCGACTACACCACTGATTACTACATATGTAAATATGTATGTATGTTTGTAAGTTCATATGAATCCATTCCGTTCGGAATTATTAAATATTTCATACAAGTGTAAATTCAGCACTTTCCTATTCCGAAACACAGTGCAAACAAGCCCATGCTAATAATTGATTGTAAATTGGAAATTAATGAACTCGAAATCTAATTGCGCCGAGTAAACAAGGCGGCTCGCGCAACGTCCGATAGTAATTATTACAACCAGTCCCGACTAAACGCAATTTAATGGACAAGGATCGAATTAAAACATCGTTTACTTAATTTCGTACTCGCGTTTGAGACACGCCATTCTTCGAAAAACGATCCAAGCGCCGAAAGCTCGCATAAACTCAATTTTTCATACTGAAGATAAGAAACGGTACAAATTTATGCGAGTGGATTAACTTTTCGCGATTCGGCGTCTGCAAAGATTGAGCAGGTATAATGGACCGTGGATGCAGGTAAAGCTCCTCGCGTATTCACCGCGAACAGTCGAGGCAACTGAGTTACCCGAGTCGCGAGAGCCGAGGCCCTGGAATCGATTCCGCGAAACACCTGTCGTAAATAATACTCGAGACATTTCAGCGAGACTAAAAAATTACCCGGCGTTTTTCAGGGCTGCTTGCTAATTCCAATTATACCAAACACGAGTATAAAACGATCCTTTAGAAATCTAAATTGAGTAAAAAAAAAAACACAACAATGTATGTACGTATGAATAACAAAAAGACAGACATACGTACTTAGTTAATGTGAAATTTTTGACACGCGATGACACAATAATTGTTTCGAATTTCTTGAAGGTGATCTTTCGCATCCTGAAGCTCACCTGATTTTGCATGAAAATGTGTAAATTATGCTAAATTCCGTCGCTATAATTTACATATGAATTTTGCGCTGAACGACTCCTTGTCCAAAATAAAAAAATATATATTTGCGCATTATCATTTTTTTTCGACAGTTTAAGCTAATTTTATTGATTTAAAAAAAATATGTATATTATATGCAGGCTTCCTCGATCAGCCCTGTTGCGTTCAAAAGACGATATAATATATGTCTTTAAAATATATTCCAAACATTGTTAGCGACCTGTCGATTTTAACACTCCCACCTATATAATATTATGAGATGTCTACAGACGCGCACAAAAACTGAAATTCTCATTGTTAAACGCGTTCTGTTTCAAATTAAAATTACATTTCATATCATTCGATCTATCAATTGAACGAATACAAACGGCTCACATCACACCTTTCAATACAATCAATAATTATAACACCAGACTAATTAACGCGAATAAATTTTCCACACAAAACGACACAAAAGCGTGACCAGAAAAACGTTTCATTATTTTATTTCGTATTTTTTACAAACATTTTTTGCATCAACAACCTTGTCAGGTACGCGCGACTCTTAAACGATTTCAATTTATTTTATTACACATATTAAATTTAATTATCCTTTTCTCAAGCTTCGCTCAATTACACACTTCAAAACGATGCAAAATCAAACCCCCCCCCCCCCCTCTCTCTCTCAGTTTCGTTATTTATATTTTCAACAAGGTATACGTATGGATGTGTATCGATAAGTGAATATATATTATTGAAGGCTCTACATAGAGCCCGTTTAATGGTTTCATTAATTATAACTAATCACGTGTCAGGAAGTCGAACGCGTATAAGCGTCAACGAACTCAAGTAGAACTATAATAAAGTAAACATGCATAATGTTGAAAAACTTACAAGCGATCCAATACAAAACATTACTCTATTGAAATATTAATTCATTCTAAATTTGCAACACAATTAAAATAATACTTACATCGAAATTACATGATCGATTTTCTCAGTACGGTCAACAGAGTTAAATTTTACATTTTTGACGTTCTGCAAAAAAAATCTAAATCGATTTTAATCATATAATGATTGATGAATCACGAACAGGTGAAAATGGTATGTAAATGGCAGTTATAAAATTAATATTTGGGCAAGTGTCAACTACGTGTCGAGTGCGGCTCGGCTGTAATAAGGCCGCTAGTATTTTTTCACCCATTGGCCTGATGATAATTAAGTTGTTTGTACGATGATTGGTTCGAAACGCTTTTCGACTTGTATTAATCGTACAGGTAAAATAAATAGTTACATACCCGCCTATAAATCACTCGCTAGAACGGACGCTCTCTCTCGCCTTAAATGAGACCATTTTTCCCCGAGACACTAACGAAATGTTAAGAGTTACCAACTAATGAAATATTGATTGTGCGATGTGCTCTTATTATCTCCTCTCGGTGAACGTTCTCATTATTGCTAGGCCATTGTATATGTCCGACCAACAAACTATGTATTATACGTACACTGTACTCTGAATATTTTTAAATTTATTTAACCGTAGAATATTTTCGAAGCGATACAATGTTATAAGAGTTGTAGAGAACAATTTAATATCTTCACACGTGTGCATGCCCGATTGTGTTGCGAGATAATATATAATAAAAGCTTTCATTTTCGTTTAATAAAAATCGTATAGGTGTCTAATTTCGCAATAGTCTAGATTTTTCAACGAGACAAGTTTTAAATCGTGATCGTTAGTTGCATGGTTAGATATTGCATCAAAATTGCAAACGACCGTTTCGACTAATTTTACACGTGATTTACACCGTTTAGTGATTAAACGTGTCCGATTAAATCCGTTTTTTACGCTTGAATTTTCGAATGAAAGGATTTGTGGTGCAAAAATTAAAAATCCAAATTCGAAAGCAACTATTTTTTTATTACTTTCATACAAACGAGCAAGCGTAAAACTGAACACTTTATTATCATTGAAAATAGTCGAAAATTCTTTAATAATTTAAATCTATCCATACTACAACAATCGACTACTCTTAAATCACCATATTTGATTAAAAAACTTGAGCTTTGATTTGAAAAAAAAAGGATGATTGGTAAACATTCACAGATCACTGACTTATATTCATTGAAAATGATACCTAGAAATAGATACATGCTTCTAAGAATGATTTTAATTTAAAATCTATACGAACATTGATACATTGTAAAGATTGTGTAATGAAAAGCTATTATTATAGCAGAAGTAGCAAACCACTAACAAGTCCGCAAGCTATGAAATTCAAAATAAATATTACCACTTTCGCAAACAATCACTTCCAAAGAAATTCTATCACAACAATGCCCACTTATTCTTCTTCATAAAGTATACATTAATAACTTAATTTCCACAAGTTCGTTAAGGTTCGAGATTCGATTCGAACATAAAGAATCCTTAAGATTCGAACATAAAACGTACTCAAAACAAGCATCATATTCCAATCCCGCGAACATTGAATACATTTTACCACATTCAACATATCTAAAAATCACGCACACCATCTTTTCATTACCCCTGCAGATATTATTATTAAACAAAACACACGATCGAAATATTTTTGACGAAAAAGTCGTGACTCGATTAACTGTTATCCAATTGTGCGTGTAAAGTAGTTGAACCCCGGTGCGAATTAACAACACGTTTGCGGCCGTGTTATCACCTAATTAGATAACAGCTTGTTAAGGCGGATGTTAAAATTAATTTTACAGCCAATGCTGACAGGGGGAGAAAATTATAATAATTGATATCCGCTTTAGAAGCACATCAAATGCATACAGATGCGTCCACATTGGATATTAGGGCGTTTTCATACCCTTGCGCGGTATGAAAACGCCCCTCCCTCTTCATACATTTTTGCATAACTAGTTTCAACTCATATCGTGGGGAGTAAAACCTTTTCATTGCATACGAGACTAAATCTACACATATGACATTTAAAAGTCAATATATATGTATGTATGTATGTTGGTGATATCAAAAGTGACCGGAAATTAAGTGTATTTTGAGTGTGTAAAAGTTCGACATTTGAAATAAAGACATAAAAATTTATTTTGTTGTGAATTCTGTTTGTATCGCATTACAAAAAGCTCACTTTTAAATCGTGCAATATATTATAGTCGGAGGTAAAAAAATACGTGATCAGTTCGAAGGCATTAATTTAACCGCGCACACATATCGAGTGTAAATCGTGACTTCCTTTTCAAATATAGATAATTTTATCTAATTTAATTTTTAATATGTGTTATTATTAAAATTTGCGTTAGATATACTGTGCGTATATAAAAAAAATATCCGGCGCGGCCAACACGCAACATTATCCGATTTAAATTCGTTATAAATATATGTATGTACTATTTATTTACAAGGTTACATAGAGCTACACTCATCATTCATATTGAAATATGCAGTTCATAATCTAAATAATATGATTGGAATTCATTTGCTTTCTTAACGTTTGGTGTTTGGTGCATCGTGTAGAAAAAAATAATATTTATATATGTATGTATGTACATAATAATTAATAATAGCATGATACATACATATCTAAAGAGTTCAGAGCCACAAAATCCTTTGAAATCTATCAAGTCTGTCAGTGAGTTAGTTTACTCACTTTTAATTAGCTTTTCCAAACAAACACATTTCCTTGACTACACAATGGCGCTTCAATGCTTTCGCGTCGGTAAGATCGTAATTACGAATATTATTATTATGAGGTTTTTTTTCATAGTAATCTTCCCGGACATGCATACAACAAATCCTGAAAGTTCCATCGTAATCGGTTCAGTGGTTTAGGAGCCTATACGAGACAGACAAACAGCAATTCATTTATATATATAGATATATAGATACATAATTATAAAACAAAAATTCTCATTGTCATATTTTTAAAACGAGCGGCTTTTTTAAATGTGCCTAAGGGCGCTTACATATGTATGTATGTACGTAGTCTAGCGAAATCACTGGGTGAATACACATCAATGGGATAGGATGATGATGATGATGCCATATATGTATGTATATATGTACATACATAAAAATGTCAAGAATTGAAGTAAAGTTGAAATTTATTAAGGATATCAATCCGTTGTAATCGGATTCTCACTTTTAATTGATCCTGACTTATCCCGTCAGACTGAGCCAACCATTGCAGTAAACGAGGATAGAATACATAACATTTAACAAAAATATTGTAATTTATATGGCAGTGTGATTCTTTTATAAGCCTATTCTATTTTTTTTTTGTTATAAATCGATTACTACGATATTTCGAATAATACATTGCATGCTATTGATTTGCATAATACTAGAATATTTCAGTGAAAAAGCGCATAAATGCATATCTATGTTTACACACGCACTTTTTTAGTAGACAGTCTGAGTTACTTATTTATACCGCATTAATTTGGAACGAGGTTTGTTAACAAGGAATCGTTAGCTGGCTGATGCATTGCTTTAATGTGTAGTTCAGACCCACAAATTTACATTCTGCCTCATCTCGTACCTTTTTTCACCTTCGTTTTTCTCCGCCTTTACTGTTTTTTTTCCTTTGCCTCACGCTCTTCTTTTTTTACCTTCCAGTTCTCGCGCATCCCTAAATAGCCAGGTTATTTAGTAGTTTCGAAACGGTACGGGGGCGATAAATTAATACCTTAAACGGGTGATCTATCGACACTTTAATAATAGGTCCGTTCGTTGTTTTCTTTTTTACGTTTTATTTATTTAGTTTTATTTTCAATAACATATTCTCATATTTTAGTCGTCTCCGAAGAGCTTTCGATCGCTTTCGATCCGGTCGACTTTATTTCGTATAATTCAGTGCCGATTAAACCTGTCCGATGCTTGTTTATGTTTATTGTTCCGCACCAATTAATTAAAAACACACAAAGCTATCTTCATTTGCGTTGATTGTTCACCACGCACATCCACACACGTACAAATGTACATATAATACGTTAAGTCGAGTCGAATCGCAAATGCAAATAGTGCAAAAGTAACAATAAATTCGATACATATTTACATAAATATAATATCGACGGTTATCATTGGAAAATGGTGCTGAAATATCACGTATCGTTCGTTAGGTGGAATTATATCTCGGCAACCGATTTTTTTCCCAACCCGTTCACGCCCATAAGCACTAAATTCTACTCGCGATGAACGTATAATTATGTCCGAATGCTTTATCCCGACTTCAAATATATAAAAATTCGATTAACACAAAAAACCTATCTAAATATTCAACGGGGTATTTGTTTATCAATTGACACGTGTTAATTACGCTTTAAATCGAATTCAAACCAAGTGTGTTAAGGTCGTCACAATTGCCCACGCAAAACGTAAAAATACCACCCCCATAATTAAGCATGTGAATTATGAATTGTACAAAATGAATTCTATCAAGGTTTACGGATAAAATCCGTATTAATTAAAAATTAAATCCGTAAAAATTAAATTTCAATACAACTTAAATCAAAAAGACTTAAAGATTAGACTAGCGTAGACTAAAGCTACGCTTCAAGATTTTTAATACGCTACGCAGATTTTCGTCACGGCTGCCTCAGCTAATATTTTAATAAGGAAACAAATTAAATGGTCAGCTATTTTCAATTAACCAAAATTTAGTAATAATTGTGTACTGTATACACATGTATGTATAAAGATAAAAATGAACAATCATTAAACCGTTTATTGTTATAAATATTTTCGACATACATACTTGAACAGGGTTTGGTGACTATTTCGCACATGGTGATCTCCCACACGTCACTAAAATCTCGATCACGGAATTTCTGGACTCGAAAATTCTACCCAAACATCACACTAACGAGAATTCAAGTGCCAGATATTCTGTATTCGCGATTTTCAAGACAACTATAGTCGTGTGCGAAATTGTCCATTTACCATTTAACAAACAATAGACCTACTAATCATGTATTTACTTACCAAAAAAATACAGGCCTTTAAATAGAACCAGTCAATTAAAATTGAATTTCCAACTTAAGCCACGATGAATTTTAGCCTATTCTACTTCAAGACAAAAAATTCATTTACACTGTACTAACAGCGTAAATCCAGAAAACATTAAAATGTTTTCGACCTTTCGATATCCCAATATACCGTTTCATTTTGCAAAACAAATTATTACAAAAGTATTAATTTACCGATAATGTCGGTGGAACGAGCACTGCAAACATAAAAACCAAACGTGAAAGTATCATGCATCCTGTTATTAACGACTCTTTTAGCAATCCATTGTTTGAATATTTAAATTAATCAGAGGAAACATAATTTTTTTGAAATGTTAATTTGTAAATCAGACACTGGTGCGCGATGTTTGAATGGCCGTATTAATTGGAGGCGTTAATAATATTAATCGGTCGACGTCGGTGTCAGGCGACGACAACCGGATTGATATGCTTTAATAATAAAGATGATTATCTTAAATATATGCGAAAGTATGTTTTGATAAGTCTTCAGATGGATGCTTACGCACTAACAATTTTGTTGAACTTTTTTTTATACATATTTTGTTTCTGTTTTAGCGTTGGCGAACAAACAGTGTTGTCGTCGATTCTGTACACCTCATTCGGAGCCCAGGGCCGTGCCAGAGGTAAAGACCACAGTCTCGGTAAGGGGCAACCTTTCATTATTCCATATATCATGTATCGGGTGGCGCGCATTAAATGCATCCGAGGCCGGTTATGTGCGCGCAACCTGCACTTACCCGTGCATTACACACCGAGAAGATGGACCGCGCACGCCTTTTTACCATTTTTATTTGTGAATGCAATCCGGATTCCAGGGTCGTAGCCCTACCCAGTACCCACCCTACCAACCCTCTATCTGCAGATACAATTTTTTTTATATTTCAAAATTCTTTAAGCAACCAACTCCATCCATCAACTAGTATTTATTTTGCCTTGTGTACCGTACCATTCATTGTCGTGGCCAAAACCTCAATAAAACGTGAAACAAAGTTTTTTTATCATCATCATCTACAGCCATTCACCTGATGAAGGCCTCTCCAACACTCTTCCACCCGTTTGAGCAACTCTCATCCATTTTCCTAATTTCGTCTACCCATCTTTGCTGCGGTCTTCCTTTTACTCTTTTGCATTTTCTCGGGTACCATTCTGGCATTTCTTTAGTCCACCTTTCGTCCTTTCTTCTAACTACGTATCCCTCCCATTGTCATTTAAATCTCTTCACTCTATACACTATTTTCACAATCCTTGAAAAAATTTTTCACGGACGTTTTTCGTTTCCTGTCTTTCCCCGTTATGCCAAGTATATAGCGTTCCATACTTCTTTGAGTGAATTTGACTTTAAATAAAGTCACATTTTCTACGAGAATTTTATATCAGAAATAATAAGAATATTATATAAACAAATTCAATTCAATTTGTAATAAAATTCAATCTACTGAAACATGATAGTTACATCACTGTTGAGCTAAAAATATACAAGAATTTTTTATACAATCATATTTGAGTTTTTAATTGATTGCTGTTTTGAAAGGAGATCTCACGACTTTTCGCTATACTAAGTGTGAAGGCGAACGCAATAATGAGAACTATTCATCTAAATTCCATTAAAAAAGTTAACACATATTGACCTATTTGAGCCTAATACACGCGCATTATTTATGCAATTTAACAAGGCTGCTACTGACCGATACAAATCGATTTACTGTGCATTTCTTCAAATGAATGATTTTAATAACATTTGTGTATTACAACGTTTGGTACAATTTTATCTCAAACGACCGGTCGTGTTTACCTCCGAGAAGGAGGTAAGAAACTGGATAAAAAAACGAATCCTTATGTGGGATCACTCTTCACCAATAACCCTCATTCTAAAACTGTCATCCTTATCTTAATTACAAACGGTAACACCGGGGTAGCTTACTTATGCCAATTAATTTTCTTTTATTGGAACACATCACCTTCTAGGAATGCGATGATAACCCAGCACAAAGCAAATTGTAACATAGCTCAGTAGGCGTAGTGGTGAAATATCGTGACGAACATTCGATATGCATCTGCTAATTATATGATTTTTAATACTATGCAAATTTTAATTACACATTATACGACAGCTCAGAGACATAACATATCTAATATCGAATAGTATTCAAAGAATTCTTGCATGCCTACGATCGATGAATATTTAATTTGTATCATTTTAAATAACATAACATAATAACATTTAGCATAAATTTATTTTTACTATGAATTTTATTTTCAATTTAAGTAAGTACCTGGCTCCATCTAAGACATATTCCTAAATTGTAACAAAAATTCTTGTACTATATATAACTATAAGCAAACCATCTGATAGACAGCATAATTTAGTTAATATGGATCCAACAAGGCTAGAACACTTTGATCCAACTGGTTCCACGACAAAACGTCTAACGACACAGCATCCACGACCAAATGATTACGCGAATAAATGGTTATGGACAAAATGTATACGCGGCATAATGTTCGTACACAAAACATTCATACGTTCAAAAATGAGTATTTTAACAAAAAAAACGTATTTAGTCGCGTAACCATTTTGTCGTAGACTTTGTATCGTTAGACATTTTTTCCGTAAACATTTTGTCGCGACACCGATCCAACTACGCTTAGAAAATTAAATTGAAAATATATATTTTTTTAAATACATTTATTATTAATTTCATAACTGAATAAAAATTACTTAAATTAACTGGCATACAAAGGTCATGAAAAAGTCATTTGGTGAACGTCTTCATATTACACACAAAAAAAAATTAATTGATCAAATTATAATTTATTTCGAGCCATGATTATATACATAAATAAAAATACACTTTTTACTAATGTGACTTAAAAATTGAATTTCATACTTAAATTTAAAAAAAATCAAACAGGCGTAATGATAGTATAAGAAAGGACTAAAACCGAAAGAGATGATGACTCCGAAGCTTGACTTCCAAGAAACATTTCGCATCAAAAGCGAACCCCATTTTCCGGACTGCTGATCAGATTTGCCGACCTGTCACCAAAACCAACACAAAAACCCACCGTCTGGCGAAAGCTCATCAGCTTGTGCTTTCCGAAGTGTTCGAGGATTAACATTTTTGTTAATGTTAACAAGATCTCGTACGGCAAATGGGCGTGAAGATCACGCTACGGTGGACAACACCTATTTGTATGTACATATATATACATATATGTAGTATGTATGCTTGGGTTAACAATTTTTACCACGAAACCCATGAAACTAACAATCCACTGATGTTGAATTGAATATCAAATCGATTTCGAAAAAAATCTAAATCGATAATGGTTACGTGCGTACATGTGGAAAACAACATCTATATTATTATTAATCTAATGAATATTAATGACATAACGTTCGTGTATTAATTATTTTTCGTGGCGAGTCCAAAAAACGGGGTAATTAGTGTATCGAAACGTTAAGCAAACATTTTTAACGATTTAACTCTTAAAAATTTATTAAGACATTCATCAAGAGCCATGTTTATTAATGGGCCTCATAAATTTTATTCCGAAGGAATCATTACCAAACAATATCCACGCTCGAACGTTTTCCATACGTATTATAGCGTGTATAAATTAAAACTATGCATTAATTATTCCAATGCTATCATCGGAATTACTACTGGACGAAAATTTCTAAATTTTAAACGGGTGAAAGACATTTTGACTAATGAAAATACTGCAGTGGTTCGCAAACGGTGTACCTCGTTATCTTCTAACCCCGCACACGTTTCTAAAAGTAGCTGAGATTTATTTAATATCCTACATACATATGTGTATAAATATACTTCTATAATCTGTGTGGGTCTAATTTATGTATTTTAATAATAATAGTATATATGATAGGTACATCAATTCAATGTCAAATTAAATAGTACGACAATCAATCAATTTGTAGATTAAGAAAACTTGCAATGTATTTCATCATTATAAAGCTGGTTTATAATTCCCTACAATTCCTGTACATATTATCATCATCATCATCATTTACAGCCATCCGCCATCCAGTGTTGGATGAAGGCCGCTTCAACACGCTTCCATTTGTTTCTGTTTTGGGCAACTCGCATCGATCTCATTCCACATATTTTTCTAATTTCATCCATCCATATCCCCTGTGACCTTCCCTTTACGTTCTCTCGGGTACCATTCAAGCACTTATTTCGTCCACCTATCATCTATATGACCCATCCATTGCCAATTCAATATTTACTCTCATCATTATATCAACCACCTTCGTCATTCTTCTCACCTACGTATTCCGTTTTCTGGTAAATGGACAATTTTGTACACGGCGATCTCGCATACGACAATCATGGCCACAAAAATCGCGAATACGGAACATCTGGTACTCGAATACTCGTGGTGATAATTCACGCGTTTGACTCTCGTTCGGTGGAACCATTAAGTACCAGATATTCCATTATCGAGATTTTAGTGACGTGTGCGAGATCGCCATGTGCGAAATAGTTACCGGACCCCGTTTTGTCAAACATACAGCGTTCCATACTTCTCAGAGTGCACTGGACCTTATGCAGCATAATTCCTATACAAATATGTACATATGAGCCGTTATATTGTGGCGGAAGTCCAATTTTCATTTCCAAAAACACTAGTTCTATTTGGCTTAATTTACAAATTGTTATAATTTATTTTAATCCGATGTGTCCAGAATTTAGAAAAAGCCAGTATTTTTAAATATTGTTCAACGCAAAACATTATATTTAATATTTTGCGAAATATTTCTCGAGATGAAGAAAAGTGGACTTCTGCCACTTTCAAATATAACGGCTCATATGTACATTTGCGCAACTTTTATTGACTTTAATCATCATTCGGATACCATTCAAACATTTATCATACAGGTTTTTTACTTTTTTGCAATACTTCTTTTATGCTAAGGTATATGGAAAGTTTAAAAATTGAATTATTATTCTTAATCTAAATTTCAATGAATTTCAACATATTCAGAGGTGCATTTGTTCATTTGAAGTTCATAATAAATGGTATATACATATGTACATATGTATATACATACATTTGTATGTACATATTTATATCCTATAGATGCTACTTGTCTTATGTACATTTAAATTTAGTTCTAATCATAGAAATAATCATCTTGTTCGATTACATTTCACTTATAGCACCGATTTATACAAAATTGGTAATATCAGAAAATGGCTAGTAAAAAAGTTTTCGCACTACTGAACAAGAAACTGTACATGCATACATCAACATGACAGCTGAATCACCGATTAATACTAATTCACCTTTCGTGAAGTCATCAGAGCCAGGTCAATGGGACCGAATGGAACTACCGATGCGATGCGATACGTTTCAGTCAACTTCTTCTAGCTCAGTGTGCGTGACCTAGTAGTGGTCAGGGGTCTCCCTTTACTGATGAAATGAGCTTATCGCGGTGGATAAACATTTCAAATAATAGGTGTTGCGCCTTTTAATGGAGGTAAAGAATGCGAGAGGGGCGTCACGCGCACCCAGACCCTTCGTCGCTCCCTGCAAACATCGCGCACAATCTCCACATTTTTAATCTCTACGATTGTGGATCATTGAAAATTATTAGTTACAGCACATTGAAAGAGCCGTCAGATACCTAATTAGAATTCAATTCATAATTATTTAATAAGTTGATCGATGACGCTGCCACCAGGTCGTTAATTTCAACAGCACACTGTTTTTTGGGCGATAATAGTATATAAATGTATATAGTGTATATGTAATATACACATAGTATAGATATATGTATATATATATACATATATAATATTTTCCAACGTTTGTGAATTTCTACAACGGGTGGTTTATATGGCCATACATATGTACATATGTACTTGTACATAAGTCTATACTGATTCATACATTTTATACTTATTCAAAAACTACCTATTAAAATATCAACGAGTTCAAAACAAGTATCACAATAAACGAAACAATAGTCATAAAATATATATATATATATATATTATATAGGTATATCAATTTAATGGATATTTGCGGTCCTCAAAGATAGAGTGCACACCATAATAGAAGTAAAGAAGTAGAACACACGCTATAGCAGTAATTACATGTCAAATTAGGTTAAACGTTTTCATACATGCTAATACGTCATTTGAAACGTTGACGCAATATTTAATCATTAAGGTAGCGTTGATTTCTAAATCCAAATGGTGCGTTCAAATTCAAATTGATTTTCGATATGAAGGGTTCATTTCTAAAGCCAATTAGAGCTACGCTTTCAAAGTGGCATTTGAGAATTTTGGTGTGAGGTCCTGCCGTCGGATAATTTACTGTATGAAAAAGCGTACATCTTTTGTGAAGCTTATTATTGTAAAATTTCGTTTTGGAAAGGAAGCGACGGAGCGGAAGGCTTTTGAAATAGAGAGCCCTAAGCTTGAGAGTGTTTTGGTTGTGTGTTATTGTTGACTTTCCGTTCTATAAAAGGGATCTAAAGTACCTTCAAAGAAAAACGATAGCATTAAATGAGATTCTCCCGACTCGGCATTGAAGTTCATTTCACGCAAAATATAATTTAAATCGCATTGAGCCCTTGCGAAAGTGATGACGGTAAGCCGAAAAGAAAAGTTAGATCCACACGCACACTCACAATGCCAATTTTTTCCGCAACACTTGAAAATTTGCCATTGTGTCGAACTAACGTCTCGAAACTCGATAATCTCTAAATAAATATTTGTACAGTAAATATCGCATGTACATATATTTTCGATGTTATTAAATACGTACGTATAAGTATTTTTAATTACATCAAAATAATGATCGAAGCGTGAAGATATCAATTTAACATTTGTTGTACAGCTCTCATCATTTTCCTGAACTTATCCCCGAACACCACCATTACCATAACAATTTAACAAGCCTGTTTCATCGGTTATAAATTAAATGACGTCCCGAATAACCATTTCTTAAACCTACACCGGTTACGAGCCAAAATAGGGGAGACTCGCTCAAGATCGATCTTTGAACGATTTTTATTCACAGTTTCATAAGAAATTTTAAATGCACTTAAATTAATTCCTATATAAACAAACAAAAAAATATTAAAAGAGTGCAAATATTTTAAAAATAATACACATCAAATGTAAAAATAATTTAATTCGTGCTGATGTGAATTGATGATTTAATCGGTGCAAAATATGTTTCTAAACAGTAGGCAAAAAATTGGTGTACGATTCACTCCAGGTGGAAATAGAAATAATTTATCGCTTTTATAATAAAAATATATATTAACATTTTTTCTGTACATATCCCATTTTAATGGCATTTCCTCTGAGACTTCCTCCATCTCCCTCTAAAAATAATCACATCCTTAGATAAGAGAGAGACAAAGAACGGCTTTGAGAGTGCTGCGATATTTGTCTTGCCACGTTGCTAATAGATGGCCGCTTTAAGGTGTAAAACGCTAACAAAAAATAATTTATTGTATTTAATTAATGATCTCAAATGTATTTTACACGCTTGATTTTGTTATGTGCGTGTGCCTGTATATATTACGTATATATGTTAAATATGTGCGCGTTCAGATATTTATCACCCATTCGTATAAGATTCTAATAAGATATCATTAAAATATTCTTAAAAGGAAATTTCAAATAACCTACAATAAATCTAATAGAACCACGGTTGAATTTAAAACTGAAAGTTCAAATGAATATTTAGGAATTTTCAAAGTTACTCTCGAATGGTGGATACACACCGTACAGTGAGGGCGAGAAACCCACCCCGAGGGGTAATTTCGAGCATTTTAAAGTGTTTCGCCGTATTGGCACTTTAATAACTGACCCAGGAGTTATAAACGACCGCTGTTCAAAATAAATAAGCCAAGCTCTTGTTGCTTGTTTGTACAAGGCACACCTCTGCCCTCAGTGAGAGCCACGACCCTTTCGCGCCTCAACAATTGACAAACCTCGACTCATTTCGTCGCTTTTTTTTGATAGAGTTTTATTAGATATATTCCAAACTAAAATTACACAGCCTTTATTGTCAAATGCAAACTCAAACCCGAGCCGGAATTGAATAAATCAATCAGCAGAGCCATAATAAAACTGTATGTACTCACATACAAAATAAATAATTTGGTTGACAGAAGTTGCAAATCATTTAGAATTGAGCTGCCAAACTCTTCAATGGTAATATTAGCACACAGAAAAAATATATTAGCTATTAGTTGACCTTATAAATATAAATAAATAAAAAAAAAACATTAACAAGCGCCCATTAAGATTTTGCTAGTCTAATCCGAGAGCTATAATGGTTTATCATTGTGTGAACGAATTTATGAGCTGTAAAAATTATTTTCAATAAACGCTGGACCGTTTGCGATGGTTGACCACCTTTTTCAACAAATAATGGCGCTAATTAACCGAGAAATAATTGAGCCAAGAGGCTGTCGATAAACAAATGCGCCGGCGAGAGAGGCTTCGAAGCGCTCGCCGCGCGAGAGAAAGAGTTGGCAGATGCTGTGAACCGTGAGATATTACGGACGAAAGAAAGAGAATGGAAACGAATGGCCATAAACAAAAACAAGTGAGAAGACCTTAAATAACAAAAACAAAAAAACGACAAGATCAAAAAGGTTGTGTAGACATTCCAGACTGATTGGCTGGTTTCGGCTCTAAACATCTTGCCCGGCGTGCGCATCGCGTCACCTCGATACGAATATTATATATTCATTTTATAAACAAAATTGAAAAGGATCAATCTCTCCGTAATATGATACCAGCCACAGATTAGCCGGACGATTGACTTTGAACATTTTCGAACAATAAAAAATAAATACAAACTTCATACGAGTGAATACATATGTACATATGCTCAATAGCATTCAACGAATCATACCCAATTAATTATTACTTTATTTTTTATTTCATAACGATATATAAATTATGACATGCGTCTATCATAATATACGCAGTATAATTAGGTGTTTTTATTAAAAAAAAATTAATAGCATATTAAAATATTTAATTCGGACGATTCTTACTGCTGAGGTAAAACACGGTGGTATGTAAAAACAAACAAAACGACAAGTTAAAGTGTAAGTATAATATAATATAACACGGTTGTGCAGGCACCCAGTTTGTTCCAACACACAGCATCCGTCCAAAACAATTGGTCCGCGTGCAATTAATTTTTATTATTGAAAATTCGCCTCCGATACAATGGATACATTTTGACCAATTTAAATCACTCGCTTAACAGCGAGTATCGTAAAATAGCGTGGGACTATTTTTTTTCGATTCATTCCTTTTTCCCATATAAGAAGACATTTGTATTTCTCAAAAAAATAATACGATGGAGTACATTATTCATCAAAGAATTCAAATGTAGTGTAATTTACGAAAAATTACCATTAAGAGTAGTTTCAACCCACCCCGTAAAAGTTTTCACTGTTTTAGAGTAGGCCCAATAAATTATGTGCATTAGCGAATTGAGTCACCGGGAAAATGGGAATTTCTCAGTGAGCTGTCATCGTAAAGACCCAAAGTTTTGACCGGTTTACAAGCAGTATGTGAAAACTAGAGATAAATCATTTTTCGCGATAGCTTAATAGCTTGTCTCCACGTTTTCGTTTTTTGTGCAATTTGAACGTGGTGAATGCGCTTTAGGGCGAAATCACACAGGAAGGAACGTGGCACATGCTTTTTTTAGATAGTTTTAAACGTGCGAAAAAATTGTGGCTTCCCTTGCACAGATTCATGGCACGCCCAGCACACACCGTCCCACAATCACCCCCTGGAGTATTTTCGGTAAAAATGTATCCTTGCTTGACAGTGATCGATAACGGTGTATCCCATCTTTGAATAAATGTAGGAGAATTTGTCGGAATAATAAGATCGTAAGAAATAATAATGACATTAAAGATTTCAAGCATTTATCGTTAAATAATTCAGTTTTAAACTTAATTAGTAAATAATTAACAAAAATAGATAAACAAGTGTCCCGTTTTTAAAAAACAATTGACTAAGAATTAAATACTAATTTGAAACGACATATACCATTCATAAATAAACGGACATAGATGTTTTTTGCATAAAGGTTCTATGTATTGCACTAATTATTGACCGTAACCAATTGATACTAAATGTGTCTAAAATAAAATAAGTAGAAACGGAAAAGAAGTATTCCATTTCTAAATGAAAATTGCCTCTAGTTTTCTTGGTCTCGAAATTTTCCAATACTATAAGACTGAGAGTATAAAAATTACGTATGTAAAAAAAAATACGCTTCAAAAGTTTTGGGAACAAATTATAATAAGAACCCTGAAGAAGTGAAAAAAAATGAAGTGTCTTCGGTCACATTATTGCAAAGAGAAAACAAAAAAGTGACGCTGGCACTGATGAAACATTTTTTCAGTCAACGGTATTGAACTAGTGTGGACGGTTGATTATATGCGTCACGCATACCCCATAAAGCATGCATCGTGTTGAATATAGAAATGAAAATTGAAAGCGAACGTCGGAGACGAAAATGACTAAGTGGAGATATACATAATGTATGTATGTAGATAATGGGAAATTCCTATTTTTCTAACGCCTCAGTCCATATTATTCGTGTAGTTATTTTAATGTTAATACTCTCTTATACGATTATCTTTAAACTTATTTTATAATTCAACAAATTGAAATCTCAATAAAAGACAAAAACTTCAATCAATTCCTAATATACTGTTGTTATTATAATTAAATTCGATTTTATACTATGTATTCTGTTTATTTGATATTTTTATTGTAACTACTATTATTAATTCTATTATTTTTAATGATTATTTATTAATATATTTTTGTCTGTGTAATTTTTTTCTATTCTCTATTATATTTTCGACCGTTGTGGCGCATTAGGGATTCCTGTAATGCCACAATGGTCCAAACTTGAATAAATAAAATTAGGAAAGCTTCCATAAACCAAAAACTATAAAAAACTTCATAACTTTTTCATCCCAATCTAAATCCCTCAAAGCTTTGAAAAAGTATCATTTTCATATCAGCAGAAAAGCTGGAGTTGAGAATGATTAAATAAATAAAAAATAAAATGTTTGATATGTGAAACCAATCAGGAAAAAAAACGGAGTCTACCGTTTAGGTATTATTGTATCACATTGAATATTAACGTAATAATAAAAATACAACAGATGACGAGAAAACCGATGACCGATATCGTACATAGATATATACATATATCTATATGAAACAATCGAAATCGTTTATATATATGCACATGTATGTACATATTTGTATACATACACAGGTATAATATAAAGTTATGAAAGCGCTGTGAGCAGGGGCTTTAGGCAGATCGAAGAACACGTTCTTTGGCCGTACGAGGCAATATCTCCACGGGAGTCTTTGCAGCTTGTGTATCTTATATGACGGTTCATTTATTCATTTTTTGGTTCCCCGTGCCGTATGACGTCTTAATTGTGTGAAAATCGTGAGGCGTCCCACAGTTTGACAAACACTTTGATTGAAACATCACACCATTAACAATTGACTAATGCGTGGTGTCATTTTTGTTTATCAGATGGCTGCGTATAAATATTTGTTTGTACAATTGTAATACTGTTAATTTAATTATGTCTATGATGATGCGCACGGGTGAAATGAAAATTCGCGATTCGCGTCAATTTTGTCACGTTAATTTCAAACGAAAAAACCTTCTCGAGCGATGTATCTATCCATTTAAACGCTTGATTGATTTACTGTTGAGGAAACTACATATATAATATAAAGATCACGACTGTGTATAATTATTGTCCTGAAATATGATATAAATACAGATGAAGTATGAGCTTCTCGATGTTGATTGATTGTCCGTTACAAAAACCGCTTTTGAATGATATACCCATTTAAATATAGATGTCAAATAGTGCTTCGGGGACATTTATCAAGCAGAGATGCTCAAATAAATTCTTAAATATTTTTCACAAATTACTTACACGCATATATAAAAATATTTACCCTTTTTTTCACAGAAAGAATCTTTCAAATTGTTTTTCGGGGAAAATTCTATAATTTTCGTTGCAAATTCATTTTTTCTTTATACGCGTGATATAAATGTGTTGCTGGCCAGACCTCGGATATCATCATCATCTACAAACATTCACCATCCACTGCTGGATGAAGACCTCTTCAACATGCTCATCTCACCCCACACATTTTCCTAATTTCGTTTACCTATCTACCTCCCTACGATCTTTCTTTTATCCCTTTGAATTCTCTCGGATACCATTCAAGCACTTCTTTTGACCTTTCGTCCATTCTTCTAGAACCTCGGATATACATATGTATGTGGCTCCAAATCAATGTTTCCGAACAACAGTTTGTCGATTTATCTGATTTCATTGTTGAAACGATACCACCAAAATTGGCAATCTATCCTGTCTCTCGTAAATTCGAGTTTATATATCAAATTGGCTGATTATGAAATTAATATGCTACCCTCTCTGTAAAATGTATGTATTTATAGTTCAAAATATTAGTATTATCGTATTTGTCCATACATGTCTCTATGATACTGTCGAAATATATTTGTTTATCGATGTTTGAAATTGGCCAAGAAAGCGCTTTAGGTGTATGTAACTGTAATGCTTTCCTCGTATATACATATTTGTATGTAAACTAAAATAAAATATTAAAATCAACTATTGATTTTAATAAAAATTTCCATGCAGAAAAACCCTCTGGAAAATTCTTATCTCCTCGATTTTTCAATCCACCTCTGACAAGGCACTAAATACCAGATATATCAAAATCGTTCAAACATTTATGTGCAATAACCAAATGCTACAACGCACTGAATCCGTTCAGCAAAAAGGCGTTAGAAATGTAAAAAATAAGTGAAATTACATATATTATAGCGTTATATTCTTTATCATGTTTCATAACAATTTAAATAGATTTAAAATAGATCTACCACGTTATAGAAGAGTATATGAATATGTTTACTGTAAAGCAATATTTATCGCAACCATTTCGAGACATTCTCAAACCCATTCTCCACTTTGCATCAGTCAACAACACCAACAAACCACCAAACTTGAACTGAAACATTTCACAATGAAGACGATGACCAGAAAAATACAGGCCAAAACCAAACGTGACAGCCCCGCATACATACCTATAAATATAATGCATACACATACCTATAAATATAATACTTAGATAAAGAACAGATCCGATTAAGCACCGAGCACAGACAAACACACACAAACACTAAAGTACTCGCAAATCACCCACCACATAAACCACACCATGATTAATCATCTCATTGTTAAACCTATTGATACACATCGATAAAAAATCGAACAGTTCACGCGCTAACTAAACAATTTCGACATTTTCTCACACTGTCGAAACGCGCGAATCGAAGAGATGAAATTCAAAATAAAATAATAATAAAAAAAAACCAAGCAGACATACACATTACACATAGATATAATAAATAGCCACCGTATTGGTGGAGACCACCGTTCCTCCATTGTACAAACACGGCGATGCGATGATAGATGCGTGCGCCGCGATCTCGAGGGCAACTTTTCGTCCGTAAAAAACGTGGCGCTAATGAAATAATCAAAGTGTGATGTTGCGTTAACCATCGCCATTACGGAGGCGAGAAACCAGCATGGCTATTCATCCTGGAGTACGGGATAAATTATAATGAAAACATGTATACTTTATAATGTATTAATATAAACACACCTGTCTATACAGCGCGCGATAGGACCCTGCGCACGCATACACTCATCTCACCTTCGCGTACACTGCGTTCGAATTGCACACACAAACATCACACGTGTCCCCACTTCACGTGTATTATTTGTCAATTATTCATTAGCATATATTAACTATTAGATTCATTATCATAGTGTGTGTGTTATCATTCCAATGTTTATTATTAATATTAATCGAGAGCGAAAAACGTTTGCATAATTTTATTTTTTTGTTTTTTATTACTATCGCGTAAGGGTGGTTTTAGGATCCAAATGAAAAGCAAAAGTCGCTTCACAGCATTTATTCGACGATTCCATAGGTCCACACGGATCCACCGCTCACTCCAGAATATTTGATCTACCGTGTGTACCTCCTTATAAAGGACAAGTTGCCATTTATGTATCTACTAGTGTTCTACCCGTTGGTTTCAACGGGTGGTTTCGGAAAGGAATTAATATACGAATTACTAAAATAAAGTTACATGTTATCTAATATATAATTTGGAAAGAGACTTTCTATGTATGTATGTAACCTTCGTTCGTTGGGTCGTAAATCGGTGACGTCATCGAACAAATCGTCATCAAAGGATTTTAAGTCCCCGGGGAGCAAAGGCACCGAGGGCGAAGCCGCCTTCGCACTGAAGGCGAAGCCCTAAGGAGCGGAGCCTCCGGGGGCGAAATCCTAGGAGGCGCAGGCGCCGGATTCTGGTAAACATAAAATTTTTAATAAGAGACTTACTATATATGTTTGTTTGTTCGTGACAACAACGTGATTCAAATGAATTTAATAAAATGTTTACTATTAGATTAGTCATGTTTAAGCGGTTTATATTATGCTTCTTACGGCGTAATATAAACCGACAGACATACACAGACAGAAATCTACCCTGGCGAGTCGCACGCACTCGCCCGAGTCTATAAGAACTCCAGCGTATCCTATGTTCGAGCACTTACTCGAGTCCCGTTAAACTAATCCGGGGTCTCTATTGTTCACCCACGATTGCACACAGGCAGTGGATACTCTCTCTCATGGTACCACGTTACATTATTTTATCTATGTATGTATGTACGTAGTGAACAACGGATTAAGTTTTGTGTTCATGCGAAAATTCTACTTCGAGATTTTGACTGATTTGAACTCGGAATCGATGACTAATCACATTTTTATAGTTAAGTAGTAGTAGGTACTTTTACTATAGAGAATCGAGACTTTTTATGCTCTTCTATGAAACCTTCATATCCACAAGTTTGAGCTTAAAATCAAGTAAAATAATAAATTTAATGAAGATCCGTCAACCAAAAGCGGCAGTTTATATTATTTATGCAGTGGCGGATCAACTCAATTGGGGCCAATCCATTTTTACCATTTTTTTAGACATTAAATTTGAAAAACAATTCTTTTAAAATTTAAACAATTTATTATAATTTTCGGGGTGTTTTTGGGGGTCTCCCACGGATTGGGAGCTTTGAACGACTACATATATATTTAAAACCATTTACTTAGAATTAAATAAAAAAACTCTTCACTATGACACATTATAGATATATAATAAATAAGCAGCTCGGGAAGCATATTGTAGCGTGGGCGTGTAGAGGGGTTTCCGAGATCGAAGTGAAAGATGCAGCGCAGTTCTTGATCCGTCGATCAGCCGGCTCCGATTGAAGCACGGAAAAGATCCCTCAAATATTTATACACAGCGTGTACTCTCAGCACAGAGAGATCATTGGTCGATGGACCGCAAGGCCTTTTTGGTGCGAACGCAAGTGATCAGTGCTAGTAAACCAGTGATCGTGCTAGTAAACCAATCACCTAATCTCCCTTTACAATATTTTTCAATTATCTGCTTTCCGTTGTCACAAGCTTTGGGTTCATCAGCTATGCCGCTTCTCCCTATAGTATTCTTAAATAACTTATGTATATATGTACATCCGACCAATCAATTAAAATAAAATAAATTGAGACAGTTGATAACAAACATAATTAGCTAAAAAAAAAAAACAGTAGTAATGAAACTTTTCAATTTACCAATCAACTCTCTAATCGGCATATACATACATACATACATACACAAACATATTCAATTACGATCTTACACGGGCAGAACGTATACTAAACCATAATAGAAACAAACAAGCAGATCGCACGCTATAATAATATATGTAATATAATCAGCGCGCTACCGTCATCGCGAAAACTTCACCGCGTGCACAATTCCAACTAAATTAACTCCCAAACATCACAATCTCGAAAAAACAATAAATAAATAAATTCGAAGGATCGTTGCACGCAGTGTACCGGTGTTGGTTATCCGACAGCGAAATATAAACGTTTAACTGGTTTTTAACGAGGAGACCCCTCGCGGGGCCCGAACCGGGGCCCCCCGGGGGGCGAGTCGCGCTCTCGGGCTTCGGCCCCCGCACCAGACCCTCCTCCTCCACCCCCCACCCCCTCACCCTCCCCATACACCCGGGGTTGACGGCTCCACGGACGCAATAATCACACGCTAATAGCCCGGACGCAACGTGTTAAATCCCCCGCGACCGACCGGTAGGCCTATAATGCGTTTACGTTTACACTACACACACTGCACAATTATCTCGCAGATGCCACGCCCTCGCCGCATTTCCGATGCACGTCTGTGCTCCAGTGGCGGACTTCGATGACGTCCAAAAATATGTAAATCCGGCGAAAAGTTGTATATAGAAAAGTTATTAATTGAATATAGACCGTGGATTACTCGAGGCTTATTTAAAACCGATCCTTCAATAAAATAACTCAAATAATTGAGACACGCCGTAATTGGTCAAAATGTGTCCCATAAAACTGAATTCTAATGTATTTCAAGCCTTAATTAGAATCAAATTTATCAGACAGAAAACATCAAACGACAATAGGTAACAACGCAAATTTAGGCTTAATCCTCGCTTTATTCTTCTAAAATTGTCCCAAATAAACGGACATAGGTGCCTATAACAATTAGACTACCGGTATTACTGAAATACAATAATTTCAATTTATGTTGACTGAATTGTTTTTAATTTAGAATAAAACTTTATATCATTTGTATCCATCCATTTTGACCTGTCATTCAAAGGTGCCGCTAAGTGTATCATACATTCCTTTCAATTTGACACTCGGTAATTCACGCGGTGAAAAGGAACTCAACACACTATTTTGTAAATATGAAAGTAATTAATTTAAAATAAATTAAAAGACAACTTTATAAAAACAATATTGGTAATTAATTCAATTTTATTGTACTAATTGTTTGAATAAATCAATGCCGGTGCATACCGGTGTTACCGGTAATGAACAAACATATTTCGGTATTTTTGGAATCCCAAATTACCAAGTGTTAGAAAATTCTCAAATAGACTGGAAAAAAATCGAACAATATTCAAAATAATCGAAAATAAATAAATAAAATAATCATCTCGTGTAAAGTTTACCCAATTTACCGTAATTTATCAAATTAAGTTGAAAATTCTGAGCAAGTGAAATAGTGTGAATCTGCCCCTGCACAGATATGCACCAATCTTCATAAAAACGAATACACACGTTGACAATACCCATTGTAGGTAGGTATATATTTCTGATCGGAGGGGTAGATATTTGTATGTATGTACATATGTACATACATATGTAGATATTTTCAACGTGACGGTGATGTAATGAAATTTCAACCCGATATACATGTTGTATACAGGTACGTACCTATATATGTGGGTACACGTATACATATATGTAGTACCAATCACTTTTAATTTTAGTTTCACGATGTGGCACATAGCTGTGAAATTGTGCGAGAATCCATTTATTTTATGAGCGTTTTAATATGCATCGCTTATGCGTTCAGTTGGCGGATAATTGCGTTCGGCCCCGAACGAAATAATTCGTTCAAGACGTGCTGAACACACTCGTGATTTCAAAATCTACACACATACTTTAACTTTATGACCTATATAATAAAAATAATACGAATTTTCGCCGGGAAATCAGATATAAACAGAAATTTTCGTAAGGGCCATTACGTAAAAGCGACTTGGGTCCATACCCAAATGAGTTTTTTTTTTCTTTCAAACGGGCAGATACTATAATATATTTGTTCTGCATTTTAGTACCCAGTTCATTCAAGACTTGTGTTTTATATTACCTATATAATTGCTTCATTGCTAAATTGCTATCGTAATTATGGAAAATAAAATACGAACGTCTAGGGATTTAAGCGATCATGATTCAAGCCAAATTATAGATGGCTTGAAAAAAGAACGAAGAAATACATTTACACCACCATTTTCATGAAATAAAATATATGAAGGACTCAAATATAATATAAAAAATTTCTTTGATATTTTAAAAGACATATTTTCCTGCATCCACCTATGTATAAGTATGACAAGGGTAGTTGTTGAATACATACATTAATATAATAGAGAGAATAAACATATTGAAATGGCAATGCTAAAATAATGTATTTATTTAAATTTAAGTTTGGACCATAGTCGCATTACAGGAATGTCTAATGTACCACAATGGTCGAAAAAAAAATACAGATGATAAAAATAAAAATATATACATATACCTACAGAAAAAAAAATACATTTATACACAATCATAAAAAAACTAAAGCATTATAATATTAGTAGATAAAATAAAAACTTCAAGTAATAAAATACAAAGTAGGGAATGTCTTGCACCTACAGCCAGTACCAATAAGAAATAAGAACCATCTGAAAATTCAAAACATCCCTGGGAGGCCCAAATGGAGGAGAGAAGATCAAAATTCTTCTCATGTGTACATCACATTCAATTATAAAAATAAGGATGAGCGCAGGCTACCAGACAGATAGACTAAAATAATAAGGTGGAAAATATCACATTCAGGTTCAGCAGCAACGATTTAATTGGGAAGTCGGACAGCTGTTGGAATAGGAGCCATTCGATAAAGCACTGTGCGGGCGGGAGGTACAACCGTCAAATGATGATGTCTACCACGCACATAATTATTAGGGACATAAAGTCCCAATTGTTACAACAACGACGGGCATGACGTATTACCACGTAGAAGCTGTAGAACAAAACGAATTAATGTGAAGTTTCTCCGAAGTTCAGTGGAATTATACCCAAAAGGAAAGGAGTAAGGTAGAGATATGGATAATATCCATACTCTTTCCTATATAGGAAACGAAGAAATGCTTTTTGCACTTTCTCAATCATTAATGGACGAAAGAAGTGCTGGAATGGAATGCGATAGAATCTAAAAGAGTGCGAGGAAGGCCACAGGGTGGGTAGATATGTAAGTGGATGAAATTAAAAAAATGTGTGGGGTGAGATGAATGAGAGTTGACGATAACAGAGACGAATGAAAGCGTGTTGGAGAGGCCTTCATCCAGCAATGGATGGCGAATATATATACAAGCATTTTGAAACAGAATATCAAAAATTTCTTCCTGTCGAAAACACAGATCATTATGTCGTTGAATTGTGATGAAAAACTCCCTACGAATAACGTTCCCTCATTCGATTCGATACTCATGCATGTATGATAATTATGAAAAAAATTAATTGATGAAAATATTTGCATGCGATTTAGCGACGTTGTGAGGTGCAACTATAAAATGTGTTTTTATGTGCATTAACATATATTTATGGTCACATTTCTCTTATCGAATAAATTGCTAAATGGGCGATTATCGTAAAATTGGAGCGCGACCAATGCGCCCTCGCACAATTAATATCGATTGAATTTGCAATAAAATATTAAACTCGCCACATTATTATGTTTATATATAATATGATTGTGTCGATTGTAATTGGATGACGTAGAAAATTGCCATAGAATGCGCGTAACCGCAATAAGGAGCGGAGCGGTCGTAAAACCGTTTGAAACCCCATTGTGATCAACTTCTAATCTAGATATTATTACACGTAATTGATTCTGGAACCTTTTCGCGTTTGTTTTTACGATTTCGCATTATTTTTTTAAATTCACATGTGTTTTTAGCCAGTTTTATAGACACACCACACATGTACCTACACAATATGTGGGTATGTATGTATGTAGAATTTCAGTGTTTTTCCGGCGATCCGATTAACACGCGCCATTGGTATAACGAATAAATAAATGTAAACAGTACGTGCGAAGCGCGCGTGACGCCTTTTTATTTGTTTTTAATTTCGACAAAGGGAAGTAGTGATCCGCGCAAATATTTGCTTTCGAGTTTGATTTTAAATTATTTTATTTGCGAGGGTTAGGTACTCTCTCTTTCGCCGATGAGTCCACCGTATCAATTTACTACCGACCGAATATTTAATCCGACACTTTATTTTCACTCTTTTGTAATTGTATTATCCATTCTAATTAAATCATCGGATTAAAATGATTAAAACCATATGATAAAAACATATACATATAATAAATCGAGTAGACATGCAGCTCTATTTGTATTATATTTAAATATTTGTATTATATTTACATGAATCAAAGTATATAGGATATTATCATCAAAAATTGAGGGATTGAATAAACTGCTTTCATCTTCTTTAAACAATTTATACAGATTACTTTTTTTGTATACAGACTTAATTCAAAGCAGCGATGCACAACCCGCGACCAGCAGACCGCATGGAGCCCGAAATGGAATCTTGCGGCCCAAAATGATTTACTTCATCACCAAGTATTTCAAATGAATATGAAAAATATCTACATATATCAAAATCCAATAACGAATTTACATATCGTCGCTGGATATGTATTGCTATATTAAAACCTATATAATTTTAGAAAAATTATTATCAAAAATATCACATTATCAGATATCACATTATCAAATATCAGATTTTGACATGTAAATAATATGAAAATTAAGGATAATTTAAAAAAATATTTTTTCCTTAGCACATGCCTTTTCTGTGTTAGTTTTTGAAACTGTCTAAAAGAGGGAATATTGTATTTTCGAAATTCTAAATAAAGTCCCCCCCCCCATAAAAGGTCCAGAATAATTGTTTTCACAAGGCAAGGCATGTACATAAAAATTATTATTATTTATATACATATTATGCAATGTACATAAAAGTTAATATTATTTATATTCTTATTATGCAATCATCCCTTAACTATTATCGATTTTAGATTTCAGAGCTCAATTGGTTATAAAATGATTCTTTTCAGTTCAATAACGTTGCTAACCCCTGATCTAACACGTCATACGTATTTTTCATCGCCTTTATTCTCGGTTTATGGCCGATGACATCATTGAGTTAATTATTTTTCTAATTTCACGGTGATTTGACTAATGCGAGTGATTTTCGCTTTTTATGTTGACATTACGAAATGGGAGCGCTACATATACAATTTTTCGCAGAGGCGAAAGAATTATGATGTTTTCAAAATGGAAAATTATATTTTGACTCGTTAAACTACATTTATATGAACCATGACATATCATAAAGATGAAAAACGATATAAAATGTATTAAGCAACATTCACACATCCGTAAAACCCACCGACGAAAATAAGTATATGTATTGTGTAGTCTGTAATCATTTTTTATGTTATCGGAATGGTATTTGAATTGTAATTAAATGGAGAATTCACAATGAAACTTTGATATAATTCTATTATTGCCCTGTTCCGCACGTCTACCTGGAATAATATGAAAATTTTATAGGTGATTTACGAGAGTGAACGTGCTTGGCAAGAATTTTGGGTCAAATTGTTCTAGGGCTGATATCATACATAGGTATTCCTTTGTATGCTAACAAAAAAAAATCCGAGACAGGACAAACATACATATATCACGATGTCATTAAAAATATGCCAAATCATTTCAGCCATCATTATCCCTTCAATATGAGACCTCCACGATCAAGACTTCTTTTTACAAAAAAAAAAGAAAAAATCACGCGTATATTATAAACAGATATACTTGTATGTCTAACAAATTGATAATACGCGTTGCGTATGTTCCAAACTACATATAATGATGACATTTCGTGTCTTCTCAATCGCTCATTTTGAAAGAAACAAATAGCGGTTGTTCAAGCGATAAAATGATGATGATTACCTCACTTATGGGCGTGATTTTGGATTGTTTTAACTAAAATAAAAAGATAGAAGACGATGTTGTGAGACTTGATATAAAAAAAATACGTGTCGAGACCGAAGTTTCACATTGTCAAATGCTAACGTCGGACTCGAAACTACACCTAAACGTCTCTAAACGCGCATTCCTCTGATGATTGTGATCGGATAAGTTAACCGGATAACCGAGTTGTCTCAATTAAACGACTCATTACTGTGAACGTATTTATATTTCCAAATGAACACATTTCCTTGAATGGTAAAGGTACATTACTTAAATACATTATATTTAAAACGATAAAATTTCAATTAAAAAAAATCGTTAGTACTTGATTCACTCATACATCTAATTTACATATAAAACGTTAAATATATGAAATAAAAATATCACACACACACATACAAAATAACATCAGTTGAAAGCGAAAAAGGTTTAATCCCAATAGAACCATTATCAATTCCCACAATGAATAAAAAACCTCCCATAAGCGTATGTTAGATTTTTGTCTCGATTTATTTTCACTTCCCCCTGTTTATTTCATCGAAGGGTTGTTCTATGAAGAAAACGTTATATGTATGTTAAGCGAGATTTTTTTGGTACGCAACACAATCCACGCTAATTGGTATATACTACATACCCACTAATATAATATGAATAATGGTTTTGGCAAACTTTATGATTCCGCAGATGACTTGGTAATGAAGTATCCAGTTTTTATTACGGGGTAGCGCTAACGACTATAACCTTATAGTCTGGCCGTAATATAAACATATTTAAGTTGATTAGATACTTTATATGCATTGTATTATACAAGTTTTATCGCCACAAGAGTAGACATTTTTCAAGAAAATTTCCTGTTATTCAACAGGAGCCTTTTATTGCAAAAGATGGAGCACACATCCAACTTTCATTTTGGCAGTATAAATTACTAGTGTACCTACGTACATAAAATAAATAAAATCAAAACAAGAAATGAGTGATTTTATTTACAAAATACAAAATAAAGCATATCTAAACAAATATTTTTCATTATATTAAACTTGGGTACAAATCGAACGATCCGTGTTATCCTAATTAAGGTGTTAAAGTGGACCTTCGCTTAATGAAGACCTCAAAAAAAATGTTAACAAGGCCCATATTTCGAAGTATTTGTTTAAGAGGCCGGGTTATTGGGACCCAATAAAACTCGCAGTCGTAAATTGATTGTAACAAGGCAGGTTTTATAGACACAGATGACTTTATTCCAGTCTATTAAAGACAACTTTTATAGGCATAGCATGTTTAATGTCTTGTTAAAATATTTAAACGAATATGAGATAAACAAGTCCTAATGATATTAAACTTTTATTATTGTGGAAATAGAGGTTAGGTTTATACGTTAATTGGTCCAACTAAAGTTTAAAGACGAAACGAGTTCCACAGATGATGGTGCCTACAAATCTCGCTTGAGATATGCATGCACATATAAATATAGTACCTATTTATTATGCATGTACTGTTTAACAATGCATGCTTATTTAATTTCTTCGTTTTTAGTAGTATGGTATTATTCTAATTTAATATGCACTTAAACATATACATATTTATTTGACTGAAGAACAATTCCTTCAAGCCTGAATTTAAAACACAAAACTTTACGTAAGGTTTGGCCGATGTTTCGTAGCAAACAATGATAAAAAACTGACATACATATATGTAGCCTAGAAACCATATAGTCCAATTAAACATTTGAGATATGCTAATAATTCCATACAAAAATTGGCACCACTAAAATTACACGTCCTGCTTTCTTGTCTGTATTCTGCTGAACGCAAAAGAAAACAACTAGAGAAAAACTTCCTAAGGATACTTGAATACATGACAGACAGTAAATATATTTGAAAAGGAGAAGCAGCATCTTTTGAAATCGAGTTTTTCAGAAGCCGAAAAAGAATTTTTAAGCCTTCGCGTTTTAAATTGGTAAATATGTACATATGATGTACAATGTTGGTGTTTCCAAAGATTTCCCAAACGAAAATTATTGTTATTATTATTGACAACAAGAAATATTTGTAAAAATAAAACATGCATTTGATTCTCTCAAATATGCTCAAGCGTGGTAATTAACACGTCTAACCTTTAACAAGACATTTGTGGGGAATGGAATCCAGCGCAGAGATACCATCATTCCTGAGCGTCAGGTATTTTGGAGACAGACAAGCATTTCGAAGGGATTTTGACCAATAAAAAGGTCTAAACAAAGGCCGACCATACGAGAAAAAGTTAAATAAAAGAAGGCATCAACACCTGTTCAAATTAAGAAATTCAAACGGTGTGGACACAACGTTCAGTCAAATAATAAAGGATATTCACAGCATCGAAAACAGAAGGTAAATTTGACACGTTAATAAGAATATTTCTAATATTTCTATTACGCTGCATCGCAATGAGATGTAACTTTTTGATATATTGTTTACACAGACGCCACACGCCCGACTACTTCAATATGAATTTTTTTCATTCTCTTCTAAACGATGCCGTTTTAATAACCCGATGATGAAACGAGATAACAGACAGAAATAAAACACGTGGAATGGCGCAATAAAGCGTCCTTTAGCGAGGATATGTACATATGTATATATGTATATGCATACGTATACATATTTAGACCGTGAATTTGAGTCATTATAGTCAGTTTCGTTGACAATGTGAGACCGGGGAATCATATTATACTGAATACATTCACGTCCAGCTCGGAATGAGAATTCATACATTTTAAATCATCTCGCCCGAAAACAATGACGAGATAATGTCAGCTGTCATCCCCAAATCGAAAGCTTGTCGGTCATATTTTTTAAAGGACAAAATATACCTACCTGTCTGTGTGTGCCCACAGCATGCGAATGCGAATATATTTGTGTGAGTTTTATTAGTCGATCGATCTCGAAGCTCGGCGTCGAACCCACTTCATCTCTTCGCGCGATTAATAGATACGGGCACTTTTGAGCATGTGCGGTAATAAATGACTCGTGCTTTCGTACTTCATTCGATTTGTTTATTCGTACGTCATGTAAAACATATTATTTCGTTTCAATTGAAGTGGTCATCATCAGACTCGTTGATTGAAGCCAAAAGTACAATGCTCAGCACCCTTCCTTATTGTGACTGGAAAATCAAAACTTTCGAAGTGGAATTTACCTCATCCCAATATGAATGTGCTACCAGTGGTAGCCTACCACATATGTATATACATATTTAGACACGGTCCACTCTAGAGCATAGTTGATTGTTTGTTAGCAGGTCTAAAAGATGAGATCGATTGCTAGCAAGTCATTATTTATGTAGTTACTAGTTAGGAAGTTCGATCACAAGTAATTATGCCTCACTAGTACTACATAAATAACACTAAGCAACAAAAATCGCATTTTTTTCTAACCGGAGCGAAGACTATCAATCTTTACTAAGTTTGAACCACTAAATTCGAATATGACAATGATTTTCATTGGCATCTTCTCATTTATGAGGTATAAGATTTTTGGCTTTTAGAGTTTTTAACTCAAAATCTAGTATTTTTATGCCAAAAGTGAGTATTGAAATCAGTAATCAGATGGGTTTTCCATTGATTGTGATTTTTTATTGCTTTCAAATACTCATAATAAGTTATCTAGCGAATTTTAAAAGTCAAAAATATATTTTTTTTACACATAGATATAGAAGGTAGATATACATATACATATGTAGAAGGATTAGTCTCCGTTCCGGTAATTTTTTTTTCGTTGCTCATTGTAATTACTTGCTATCATTCGATCTCATCTTTTAAACCATCTAGCAAACGATTGACTACATATACTCTAGAGCAGACCCGTCTAAATGGGTCTGAAACTTTTCCAAATGATAGAGACCTATTCATTCTTATTTAATTACAATTTATTATACAAAATTATCATATTCATATTATCAACGTTTGTATATTATAAAAAATAATTCCCTATATTATGTACATATATAGTGAAGGAGAATGCACGTAATCAGACGAATGGATGGAAACAAATGCTCAAAGACCGGAAGGATAATCTGAAAAATTTATTATTAGTTTCTGTATGGGATAGGAATTTGCAGCAATTTGATTAGTATGAAGAATGCTAATTTTACACGAAACCACTTTCACAAAGAAACTGATCTGAGTAAAATCTTCTCAGGAGTCGTGGCATTTCAATACACATTTGGACATAGCATGAATCTTCTCACTTTTAACTCTTACTTTCTATGCATAAAATTGAACAGTAACACAATATCTAACGGAAATCTTGTATAGAACACAATCACAGCCCAATGCAGATAAAATAAATGAATCCTGAAGCGAGACTACGACTCAATCGGAGACCGGACAAATCTTTAACTTTTCACTCTTATGTATGTAATTCACCAATCAGTGAAAGATGAAAACGGCGAGCATTGGCAAGCACTGCATTAGAACAGATTACACACAGATGGAGGGATAGATAGATAGAGCGCGTCGGTCTCGTTGTGAGAGGAGAGCAGGTTCGCGACAAAAGTGGTAAATTTCGCGAGGAATGTCCGCTCGTCAACCGTCCGTCCGTCCGTCTGTCCGTGTCCGAGTTGTCCTTTGACGAACAAAAACCGCGACACGGCGAAACAAAAAGGGCCCCGGGACAAAAAGGCGAAGAAGCGGCCGCTTCTTGTATAAATTTTTCGACACAATGGCCAACGTTTATGGTAAAAGTGGACGTTTTTTGGCCGGCTGACGGATTCCGAGACACGGCCGATCCTTTGTGAGGCGCGAGGAGACATCGCGGCCCATTTGTTGACCACGTCGACCTGCATTCACAATCAGCGTCTCAGCTTATCGCTATCTTGTCCCAACAGCATCAACTGGACCTCTCATACTCGAGCAAAAACACACACACACACACACATCGGTCAGCTTCGAACGTGAACCATTTTTATTGACGCCGATCGTGCCGAATGCGAATCCGACACTTGCCAAATTCTCCTCCACAGTTGGATAGACCCAATTTTTTCGTCACACACGTCTAACAACGCCATGATGTGAGAATTTTAGCAATTTTACATGCTAAGTGGAAAGAATAATTCCAGGCTAAAGAACCAAATGAATGTTTCAATAGTTTTCAAAATTGACTACTTAAACACAAAAAGAGATGAAATCAGACGAAAAACGGAATTGGAATGATATGTATGTACCTATATATATCGTCGGCTTAGTGGCAAAAAGTATTTAAGTCAAAATTGGCTGATTTAACCTAATAATGCAACTCGGTAGATTTCAACACGCTGTGTCGTTTGCAAAAACAAGCCGATTCATATTCGATTGATTTTTGACGTAATTTAAAAATTTCAAAATGAGTTAAGGTAGCTATGTCCTATAGCTTGTTACTGGAAAAACACTTGTTATTACTTTAATCGAATACATAAATGATTAACAGATTTTATTGTTAGATTAACACATTAACACATGTTAGTTTAATGAATAATCATTTGGGTCACAAAATAGAGATCTTCAAACTTCTTGATTTTCTCAAAACAAGGATTTTTTACTTAAAGCTTTCTGCCAAAAAAAATTGAATCTTTTTACTTTCCTGAGGTATAAATACAATGGATTATTCCGAGAAATAGACGTTGAAGTAATAAGAAGAAAATGAAACAGGAACCCATTGATTAGAATTAGCAATAATAGTTCAAATGGATACGAAAAAAATAAAGTAAAAAGCAAATTGGGCTGAGGAGAGGATGAATACATGAACTATCAATACCAGGGTTCACTTTTCTTCACTTCGAGAAATATCTTCCAAAACATTACACATAATGTTTTATATTTTACAATATTGAATAATACTGGTGGCCTCTAATACGTTTAATCTGCTTTTACAAGATTTTGGACATATCGAAGTAAATGAAGTGATGGCAATTTGTGAATGAAGTCAAACAGAAATAGTGTTTTTTGAACTGAAAATTGGAATACCGCCACCTTCAAATTTAACGGCTCATAAATTAAAAGATGAAAATTGAGAAAAAAAATAATAGATACCTATAGGGAGAAGCTTTCGTCCAGCGGTGGAAGCGTGGAAGGTGAAAGGCAGACGATAATAATAATGAGATAATTTTAATTGGCGAATGCAGAGGTGTTGGTAAAAGTAGGTAGGCGATGGTCCGACGACAAATTATATTGGTTTACTTGTTTTGTGTGCAAAAAAAAAACAGCAAAACCAGGTTGAAAATTCAAATTGGAGCACTATCGCTACAAATGATCGGGTTGTAGTTGTCACGCGGAGAAGTTGCCAGATTTACAGCCACCTGCGTTCTTCGGTCGCTTTTTTCGGAAAACCCTTTATGTAAATAGCAACAAGCTATTTACAGCCAGAAATGTGAACAGAAAGAGTCCTTTAGAATTTCAATTCGAACAAACAATCCAAATCGAGAATAAATTTAAATCAAAACACGTATAACTTTTATATTACGTATGTATGTATGTGCGATTTCTAATGCGCACGAATCACAGATGCATACAATGTATCGCACTATTACATAGAGGCAAAACGGACGAGAGCTTATCCAGTTTACAAGTTACGCGTGCGTCTATTATGGTTATCGACTATTTACATCGGCCGGTGTATATTTTTAATGTTTCGCATAAATTCTTAGTAAAAGTCGTAAAATAAATAAAACAAAACGTAGAACAAACACATCGTGCAAAAAAAGATCGCACCAAGGCATCCCAGGTGCCGTTCGCGCTTCGTTTTTGTCCTTACTTGAAGAATCCGCATTAAGGTAATAAATCTGGTCGTCCTTTAAGGACTCTATCGGGTAAGCCAATCAAACGACTTGCATAAAGTCGATCATGTGTACGCACATACATACATATCTACATTTCCATTACAACTATGTATCTAAAAAATGTACACACACGAAGAGCCTGGGAAAATTGACGATTTTAAAAATGAAACAACACAAACAAAAACTCTCCTGATTTCATCATACATACATATGTACTTCTAGAAACAAGTATATTTCCATTAAATACCTACCTATGTACATACGTGGGATTAAAATTCAAAACGACTTTAACGTTTGAGTATTATTTTGATGCATAATAAGACGATTATATTTTTTGGCGTTTGTACCATTCAATTAGCATTCTACTGTAAAGAAAGAACAAAGCGAAGATTTGCCGAGGACAAATTTGCGTGTGGGCGTGTAGGCCAGTTTGGTTTTAATTGAGCAAAACAATGGTTAAAAGGAGCAAAAACCGGTAGCGGTGGCAACAAAGGACCAAACAACACGTGTCCCTGTCGCGAATTTTTTAACGTTCTACTGCTTTTCATCTTCATAGCACTACCGACGTGTCAACACGAAAATTATGCATGAACCATCGAATAAAAAGATAGAAATATACATATGTAGGTACATACATACATACAATACTTAGATACAAAAGTAAGCATTTCATAAATTAATATTTAAATTTGATCATTTTAAAAATGCAACATGTTTTATTGTATGAATAAATTTTGCACAATTTTTTCTCCCGTTCTTTGAATATAGTATATGTATATATATTTTAATACAAAAAATACGTATAGCAAGTATAATATTATACATACGTTTAATAAAACTAACTTACATATGTACATATGTTATGAATGTATACGAACGAAGGAAAGCATTACTGAAAGTACTCTAATAATGATTCTCTTGTTTCATTCATACTAGAGACACACTTGAACATCTTATTATCATCATCACATCCCGTGGGTAACCATTTACGCAGATCGATAGAGCTGTGGAGGCTTTCGTGGGGGGTGGGATGGGAGGGAACCCGCAAAGCCTTGGTAATGTTTTGCAAACTAGAAAGAGAAAGACCGAGTGGAACGAAAAGTGCGGAGAGAGTGTGGGTGGCGGGTTGCGAGGCGACCAAGTTTCCAGGTTTGGGTGGAAAAAGCTTTTGGAGGCTGAGCTGGAGGGGTGGATGGAGGATGAGGAGCAGGAGTGTGAGGAAGGGATTTCCGGTCCCCATCACTTCCTGCGCGGGGAGCGAGCAATTTGCTAACGATCCGTCTAATGGAAACGGAGCTTCCGCTTTTCCGAAGAACGTTTCAATGCATACGGTGTTTGGAAAATTGACAATACTACATTCATATTTTTTTAAACAATCATTTTTGTAACTGCTGTTGAATTCAGATTTTCTCGTTTTACTGTACAATGTACAATGTACACTTGTCCTTGTACAAATATTTTTTTCTTGTCCCAAAAGTCTCTCAAAACAAATGAGTGAAATATGTATGTAGAAAAGTTATAAAATCAGACATTCAATATTTTTCTACTTCTTCTTCTCAATGCCCTGTCCGCATCCGGACGTTGGCGACTACCTCTTCGATTATTTGAAGATATCCACATTGGTCTTCAGCGGTTCGGAATAGCTATTCGGTGCTCATATCGGTCCACATGCGCATATTTCGAAGCCAAGACAACTTTTTCCTGCCAATCCATTTTTTACCTTATATTTTCCCCATGGTTATTAAACGGAGAAATTCGCCTTCGTTTTTATAAATTCTGTTCTAGCCATCTCGATGCGGATTCTTAGATCTTCATCTGGGTCCATCTCTTCATTCAGCCAGGTACCCAGGTGTTTGAATCTTTTCACTCTTTCTAATTTTTTCTAAAATTTTCTAAGGCATATTCGAAGCTACAAATATACTAAAAACCAAAGCATATTCATACTTATTTAGAAAAAAGCATTTACAAGAAAAAAAAGAGGGCCACTTAGACGTTAAGCAGATGAACTAATGAATAATTGATGATTTTTTCGTTAAATAGACAAGAATAGAGGAGTATTGACAAGTTGATGACAATGATTTAAGTACACAAGCATAGATATTATGTAAGTACGTATGTGCATGTTAAGAATTTGAAAATATAAACTGTAGAAAATAAAACTTCAATAAAATAAAAAATAAAATAAACGAATCAACTTTGAAACAGGATGTACAAGGATTCATCTCATAAAAGCGGAAACAATGATATCAGAATTAGTCTGTGCGAGAAGGATAAATGCACGTAATTGTGAGGCAAAGTGGGGTGGGTGGATAATTCTCCGCCATCTTGGAAAAGCATTTTCACTATCATCTGAATTTTTTTTTCGAATTTGTCTTTTTCAAAAACTCCAATTGATAAAATAAATAAGTACAAGTATGCAATTTGATAAAAAAAAATGATATCTATTCAATAAATCAAGCTACAATTGTTTACATTACCTAGTTCCTACATACATACATAGTATGTATGCGAATTTAGAGATATTTTTTTTCAATCAAAATCATAAATTTTATAAACAATTATTTTTAATATCTGGCTTTAATTAACTACATATCATACATACATATGTATATATGTATGTATGAATGTATATAAGATATGAAAAGACAAAGAATAAAGAGAGAGAAGCAATTTAATGGCGTTAGCATTTATATCGAAACTCAGACGGATAAATACATCAGAGATGAGATTAAGTTCTTCGAACTCCCTCCGGGGAAGCTTTTGGAGAACTTTGAGGGGAGGCTTTGGGGCTGAAAGCTCGTTTAACCAACTAAAGTGGCCGTGCATATAACTGTTTGTATACTCTGTAAAGCGTCGGCGCTATAAAAACATTTCGGAATTATGGGGCTTTTATATAAAAGACTTTATATTATCACAAGCCATACCGCGATATGTTTACAGTTTCAACGAATATATTTTATCATTTTTCTTGTGACAATTAATTAAGATTTTTTTTTGTAATTAATTCAAAATGCAACGTAAATTTTGTCTGTGGGTACATATATCATGTACAGAAATTAAATATAATAGGAAAACTGATAATAATGAAGGTATTTTCAAAATTTTACTTTAGAAATACATATGTATGTACATTTTCAAAATCCCACCTTCGACAACAACTAAAAAACTATTTGTTTCTAAATTTTGAAATTAAGATTATCATTTTTTTTAAATATAACACATCGGCGGAAAAAAAATCTGGAAAAAAGACGTCCTGTTTAATCTAAATTCAAGAAAAATATAGATAGTACTGAGTACTGACTGCATAGATTCGTAACTTCGTAAAGCTAATTTCAAAGTATCATACATATAATTGAAATTGAAATAATTTCGTTTGTCGTGACAACGTACAGGACTTAAAACAATTTTTGCAAAACTTGTGGGTTGGTTAAAAATCACCTATGTATGTACATACATACATATACATATGTACAGTGACCATATTTTTATGGACAAAATATAAGACATACATACATATGTATTTATGTATGAAGAATCGTTTTATAACTTAAAAAATGCTTTTTAAGTTTATAAAAGTTATTATAAAATATTAGCAAATAAAATTTAAAATTTCAAACAATCATATTTATTACAAATTTTTAAGATTTAAATGACATTAATTTTGATATTTTTCATAAGAATGACCTTTTTCTAATAACGCAGACTCATGCTTTGTCGACAACTCATTTCGAAGTTGTATTTGGTATAAATGCATGCTTCTAATGTGTCTACTTTTAATAGGGTATTTTCATTGGTCCAAATACTGTTCACTTATGAAAATAATCAGTAAATGGGGAGACATAAGGAAAATTCAAAGATTTTTAAAATGTTTTTAAAATGAACTTTTTTCATAATTTTTAATACACGAAACCTAGTCGAATAATTTGCCGTCAAGTATATTTAAGGATCAGTGACTAGATATAAACAAATAGCTTTACTCGATATTCGTCCACAGAGGGATTTCTCGTAATAGGACCCATTAAAATACTTATATTTCGAAATATTTGTCCTAGCCACATACATCAATACAGGTTTGATAATATTTATAAATGGCATCTTTAAATATTTCGGCGTTAATATTTTTAGCGATAGTCCATTTCTCAAATTAAAGGACAAAAAGACAATTTTAGAAAATAAACAAATCTAAAAGACAGAGCAGTGAAATAAATAACTGTCCTCTCAAATAAAGGTATGTACGGTCAGCGTACCTATTATCACAGTTACAAAACAATTTATCCAGCAGCATGACTCGGTGTTGCGTTTGATACTAAGCACCGACAGGTCATCGGGTTCGATCCCGCGAGCTGACCGCAATTGAAAAGAATTTATTCCGCGTATAATCTTTAATTCTGCTGGTCAGACTTGGATATTTGTGACTCCAAATGGATCGTTTCCTATCAGAGTTTGCCAATTTATCTGATTTCATTGTTGAAGCGATTCCTCCATCAAATTGGCAAAAACCATCCTGCTATTTGAATATAATTTCAAAAATGTACTATCTATAACATAGATGTCTCGCCAAATTTCTTATATACATATAGTATTTGTTTTATGCTTATATTTCTGGTCACAGTGACGCGTTAGATAATTTGACGTTTCAGTGATATCATAACCAGTTACATTTTCACTGGGTATAAGTTCAATGAAATCATTTCCAATTACATCTTCACTGAATTATATTAATCTCTGAAATTATAATTTTTGACTGTTGGATGAAAGCGCGTCGCCCCGCTCCTCTCCATTCCCATTCTCCTCATGGTCCACACATCGTAATATACATAGCCATTACTTTTTACATACCTCCTTTACGTACGCCATTACGATAGAGATAAAATATCGTTTAAGAAGCTTTTCAAATCTGCCCGGCGAGATACTCGGTGACGTTTACCGTTGACGTTTTAACTTTATCTATGCATGTACGTAGTAACAATAGATGAAGTTATGTATGTTTTTTTATTTAAGGTTAGGTTAGGTTAAGTTAGGGTTGGCTTCATTCATTTAAGATTAGGTCGTTAGGGTCGGTATTAATTTTTGTTACTGCCAACCCCATTTGTCGTTTGATTTGCCGGGCGGTCCCCGATAGTGTCGTGCGAGCTATTTTAGAGGGCGGCACTCTTTTTTTTATTTGCAGGGCTAAATGTTTTAGAGATGTCCATTTGCATATTATGTCCCGATAAATACCTAATTGGTCCGATAAATGGTACCAAAAAAAAAATTAAATAAATTGAATGTGATATTTTCCACCTTGGGGAGCGTAGATTATCGGATGTTATTTTAACATATTTATCTGGTATCATTACTTTCTTAATTTGAATGTGATGTATGAGTGGAATCTTAATCTATGTACATACTCATAAATGGTTTCCTTGATTGTTCTGATTTACTGAATAAGGTTAATTTCAGAATCCCAGTTCGATACTCTAGACGCGTTGCACTCTTTTCACTTGATCCTTTCAATACTAATTTCCAAAAATATTTTTATCTGCAGCGCGTTTATCGTATGTTTAACGGAGAGCTGAATGAGGTTGATCTGTTTGGTATTTCCCTACATCAATTCAGGTCTAACATCAAGAGAATCTAGACCGATTGATTCATTTTTTCTCCTATTCTATTTGTCCAATATTTCCATTATTTTTATACTTTAGTTTAGTTATGTAATGTGCTATTTAATCATATTATAGCTTTCATTCTTTTCCTTTTCATTTGTTTATTTTGTATTTACCTTTTTCATTTGTTTTTTATATTTGTAAATTTCAATTTCTTCTTATATTCTATCTTATAACCTTTTCCAAATATTTTAATACTATAGTTTAATTATGCAATGTACTACATATTTTGTCATGCCTTTATTCTTTACTTTTTAATTTGTTTTCCTTATATTTATCTTTTTCATTTTTGTAAAAATCTATTATTGGACTCGGATGTTACATATATTATTTATTTACTTTTTGTTTTTTTTATACGTATCTCTGTACATCCTGTCTGTTGATTTTTCAATTAATAAAATAAAATAAAAATAAAATAAAAATACTCTCTTCCATTTAGGCCTCGCTGTGATTTTATTTATTTTTATTCATATTTTGTTTTATTTGTTTTACTTTTTCTTTCGAATTTCCTTTCCTTTGTACATTTTTATGTACTATTTTAATTGTATTATTATTTTCCTTTTGTTAGTTTTTTATTATTATTTCATTCACCATGTTCTTCTGCTTTTTAATTTTTCTGTTTTTTACTAATTTTACTTGTATTAATATATATGTTAAATGTTGGCCATTGTGGCGCATTAGGTTCTTCCTGTAATGCCACAATGGTCCAAAACTATTAATAAATAATAAATAAATATTAATAAACTTTCCATGATTTCCACAACCTACCTCTATATATGTACCTATACACACATATATGCGAAAAATGAAAATCAAAAAAACCGCAGTTGTGAACAATTGAAATTTTCGTAAGAATTTTCCGATTTGCAAAGCAAGTAAATAAATGTATGTGTGTGTGTATAAATTAATATAAATAATAGTATAATAATATAATGTTGTGAGTGTGTTGTGGCCGCTGTGCATTGATAAGAGTACGAGTGAGTGCGAGTGATGGGAGTGGGCGCGCACTCCCGCGGCAGCCGTTAGTTTAGCAGCCATTCCTCTCTAAACGGCGCACCGCCATTGGCCGACGACACTACTCCCTCCGCCCCCCGACCTCCACCCCCACACACGCCCACCACCCCACCCCACCCCACCCCACCCCACTCACCCACAACACCACCACCACCACCACCACCACCCCCCTCACCCACTCCCCACTCCCACCGCACACTACTTACTACACAATGCACTACTCAACAAATGATACTCCATTGCAACTACACACACACACACACACACACAGACACACACACACACACACACACACACACACACACACACACACACACACACAGAGACACACACACACACACACACACACACACACACACACACACACACACACACACACACACACACACACACACACACACACACAATATATTATATATCATTCATAACATTATTTCATGCTCTCGCCTCCGTAATACAACAATGCACATATGTATATGTACATACATACTACTGTTCCAGATATTTTAAAAAGCCTATCCTCTGTCAGACGACGACTCACTGATGCTGCATTCTTTATGGTTTCCTTGATTGTTCCGATTTACTGAGTATGGTTGGTTTCAGGATCCCAGTTAAGTATTCTCTAGACACGTTGCACTCTTTTCACCTAATCCTTTCAAAACCAATTCCCTAAAATATTCCTATCTACAGTGTGTTTATCGTATGCTTAACGGGGAGCTGAATGACGTTGATCTATTCGGTATTTCCTTACATCAATTCGGTATTGCCATCATGAGAGTCTTGATTGATTGATCCATTTCTATTTCTTTTTCTATTATATATTCTTTATCCAATTATATTATATCACTTTATCTTTAATTATGCATTGTCCTATTTAGACATATTTTAATTTCAGTTTTTCATTTGTTTGTCTACATGTACTATATTATGTATTTTGTAAAAATCTATAAATGGGCTCAGATGTTATTTTGTTTAAAATTATTCTTTATTTTTATGAATTTATACAGACGAGGCTGTTAATTTTTCAATAAATAAATAAATAAGTATAATGAAATTAATTAGGAAAAAAGTACGGTTGTTTGTATTCCAAAATTGTATGTATTACATAAAATAAAATCAGGTGAAAATAAAAATAAAAAAATTATGAAGTTATGCAAACAATATATTATAAATCAGAAAATTAGTTAATGAATCAAGCAATAAACCACATATTTGTTTCTTCAATTGTATCAATGTACTAGATATATTATGTATTTTGTAAAAATCTATAATTGGGCTCAGATGTTATATTTATTCTTTATTTTTATGAATTTCTATATCTGATCTGTTTCTATATCTGTTGATTTGTCAATAAATAAATAAATACTTACCGCACAGCATCACATATAAAGACATCGACATTTTTTTCACTGTGAAATAGCTTTTCATTTCAGATATGTTTGTACATTCAGATCATTATAAGTTGGTTGGGGCTGATATGTTGATGTAAAATTTTTTGCGTGATGGTGTGCTATCAAATACGACCGAACTTGGAAACGGAAATTAACTGTGTACGAAAATTGAACCTTCTTTTCACTGGATGCAAAAAAAATACCAGATGAACCATTTCCTAAGTTCGCAGATATCGCTCAATAAAGATTTTTGTAGGGAATCCTCAGAATTAGTAAGAATCATATGTGATTGAACTTATTGTTTAAAATTTTAGTTGAAAGCCAAAAAAGTTTATTTCCGATCTGATCCGATTTCAATATCTAATCAGATCCCTCCGAAATTCTTCATTGTTTCACACCAATCCCTGTTCAACCAACTATTCCTTTAATTCCATTATATATGTACATGTACATAGGTATTGCTCTTCTTTTAACAATATTCCCCCTCATATTGATTCTTTTCTTGCTCTAAATTTATATTGTTTGACCATTTTTCTTATTAATCCATATGTACATATATCCCATATCTACCGTTATTCAATGCTTTTCTTCTTTGTTTTTGTTATATTTTTTTCATTGTTGTAATTAATCTTCAGAAACTTTTTTGATGTCAATGTTATATACGTTGTAATGCTGTTTGTTTCTGGTTTTTAAATAAAAAATAAAAGAATAATCAAATGCTTAAAATGTTCTAGTAAAATACATATGATCCCGAACTTTAAGCCTCTACTTTAAGCTGCTGTTCTTAGTTGGAAAATAAAAAGAAAACTTGTAAATTATATTTAAAACAAAAATGTTCATCGAGTGATTTATTTCGTGAAGTATTTCACAACGGTGGACTGAGCTGAGCAATCGAGAAATTCCAGGATTTAACTGGCACAATCCGCCCCTGATTTTTTAGTTACACAAGCAGAGGAATCAAAAGATAATTTGTCCGAATGAAATTTAATTTTAATAATTATAAAAATTTCATAATTTTAATCGCAGTAGAGCATTTTTCAGATTCGGTTCATCCCGCAAACTGGGTAAGTAGCAGTAAGTGACTACTTACAGCGGCTACTTGTTCAGCTATACAGATATCTTGTTAGTCTGGGCCGTACACTAAATAAGTGGGTGGGTGGGTAGAGATATAAACTGGAGAGGAGATCGCTGTAGATGGGGTGGGAGATGTTAAGTGTCGGCACATAATATCTCCAACCCTCTATAATATAATAAGTATATACAAACATGTATACTCGTATGTATCATTTTTACACAATAAATTTTCGGTATAAATACACAATCTGAATGCCGACTGCGAAAAAAAAAATAGATGAATAAATTGTACACGCTCGGATTTCTCGCTGAACGTGTGCGTATAAAAATAGGGGTTTCAAAAATTGCCTGTCAACACAATTCATCACTTCTGTGATAGCGAGTGATCTTTTCACCCCTTTTCTTATTCGATATTCGGAGGAAATTTTGCGGAAAGCGTTATGCATTGTACCTATGATATGCCATCATATCAGAGATGTTCAACTGTGTCGAACGGAAGCTGAATTTTTCATTTCAGTTGGGTAGATTACTTCTGAATATGACAGGCAGTCATATAAAAAACGTATTGTTAGGAAAAAAATTACTAGTTTTGTGATTAATTTCATAGCACACCGAGTGTGGTGAATGATTATTAAATCAATCAATAAAATAGCAATGAACATGCATTTTTGTATCATTAAACCTACATATCTTCGAAATATACATACATATATGTAACCATGTTTTGTGATAGATTTTCGTTATATCCTGTGTAAAAATTTCGCAAGGGGAGGTATTCATCCTTGAATAAAAAAAAGATGAGGGAAGTAAAAAAAATAAAATAAAACGCCATGAAGAAAAGCATATTTCACGGTGAAGGCATCTAACGACCCCTACATTTTGTGGTATTCACAAAAATGGAACCAACTTTGAATATTTTACCATAACTGCGATACGTGCGAGTACGACGGGAATATATCACAACATATCCAATACAATCGTATTCGAGACGATTTACTGTCTCAGAAAGGGGAAAACTGAGGAAAAACGCTACCAAGATGTAAATTTTCATTGCACTCTTTGCGCCACACTAAATTGTCTAAATTGAAAATAGTCACCCAATCATGAATAAATTTCCTCATCATTGCTTTAATATTAATTTAATATAATTGAAAAGTGTTAATTTTTCACATGTATTTAAAAAATAAATCGATCGAACGCACGTTTATTTTTTGGCAATTTTTCAGCATCAAAGTTCTTGCTGCATACGTATGTACATTTTAAATGCATATTTCGAAATTAAACATAATAAATTGTGGAGTGTTATACGTTCGAGTTTCCCTTTTTATAGGATCCCATTTCGTTGACAAAACGTTATGTTGGGGTGAAAATATACTACTCCTTTCAAAAATGGAAAAGAAAAATAACTTCATATGTCGTTGTATATAAACATCCTTACACAGTTTGGATGAGAGCAATTTTTTTTATTTAAAATATCATAAATTGAACCAATTTCGACATTTTTTTTATACTATTTAAGTACATACATAGATATGTACCATGTTTATAAGTGGAATAAATAAAAGTAATTTAAAATATATCCAATTCAATCAGTATTTCTTTTGGTATCCTTATCGGAGCATAAATCATTCATGCAATACGATCTATCGACTGAATTTTCCAGCAAGGGCAAATTCTTATCTTTAGAAATAAACTGGAAAAACCGATCTAAACAAACGAGTCCTATAAATAAACGCATTCAACATAACAATTACTTCGGTCGATCATTAAATACGCCGATCTCAACTTGATTAGATCTCTTCATATTTATGGCGGAGAATACACTGCAAAAAAATACTTCGCAAATACATCGGTAAATTGGAAGGCGAAATCGAATATCGGCACATTAGGCGGCTCGAAGACAATCACAATCGTGGAAAATTGCGACAAGTTTTCGCACACAAACGATTCTCATCTGAAAAGGAGCAAATGAAGGGCAAAGCGAGTCGAATGCGTGCGCCTCTCTTCAATACACTGTCATGGCGGCCACATGAAAAGAGAACGGACTGTCATGTACCCTTCGTGTAAATTTATAGCTCCAATTTATTCGCACCAAGCGAAACCGTACGAAACATCTCAATGTAAAATCTGAAAGCTCACACATACTCGAGTGCCAATTTAATAGCGCAAACGAAGCAGTCTCTTAGACTGGCCTTATTTTTAATGTTAAATTGCATCGTTGAATACCTGTTAGGCGGCTATGAAATCGTATACGTTACATCAATTTTGATATAAGTATAATAAAATGATTAAACATTTAACGGAAAGTCCAATTTCCGTTTGCCTAAAAATGATGAATGCTGTGTGGATTTATACAGCAGTCACGTCTAATATTATACATTCGTACATTATGTACATATATATATTATATTATTTCTCATAACATTTATATTTCATAATATTTCTAGTTACCAAAAAATGGTATACGCGTCTTATAAAAACTCAATCTCGGCCTATTATCAACGAGTCTGATAATGACTGAAATATGATTTAAATTACCTAAAATTTAGTTATTGCATGTGAAATATACGCAAGGAAACCAAATCAAATATTCGAATATTTAAAATTGCCTACAATTTTATTTTTGTCCTATCAAACAAAACTGTTATTTCATTTTCAATAATTGAATTTGTAATTTTTGAAAATTGTACATATACATATGTTGCAATCCAAGTATTCACTCCAGTTCGTTCATGAACATATTGTTTGTTCATACACGAACGATTGGTTTTAGTTTAAATGCTAACAGTCAAAAGCTTTGTGTATCCAAGTATACTCACCAGGTGTCATATGAAAATTTAAGCTGTCAAAACCTTTGCTATATCAAAACGCTAAGTATTTAATAGGGAAATCCCATGGAAACCACATTGCAACGTAGCAGTTTCCGCCTATTCATAAAATATTACAACCCAGGATAATCTTACATACATGAAAAGGATTGGACAAACGATTTAGAGACCTTAAACTTATGACTAATAGTTTCTGCATAAACGAAATAATTCGTTTTTCCATTTGTTAATTTGTGTACACTATAACTGACCGGATTGGTTCGTGTATGAACAAACTAGTAATGTGCACAACATCCATGACTGGAATAAAACGCCAAGTATTTAAAAGAAAATACTATGGAAATCGCATTACAACGTTGCTATAATTCCCATTTCCACATGTATATAAACTTATGCCTAAGAGTTTGTGGATGAACAAACTAGCATTTTCATGAACGAAAGAAATGTATGGACACTTTACTGTAACAAAAATTCGATTATCTTTGATATTTATATTTCATCTATCTGTTTATTTTATTTGTTCTACACATATTTTGAATCTTTCTTACGTATTTTTACTTTATCTATATTCGAAGTGTCAATATTTTATTTTTATTTTATTTTTTATTTTACATATATACCAGGAAGGCCTTACAGGTAAATCCCAATGCGCCTTCCTGGCCAATTACAAATACAAATGCAGCATTTTTTTATTATAAGTCGTTGAATTGCGAGACACTGAAAAAACTCGCAAATTAACGAGACATCTATGAATTGTACATAAATTTTTATTGTACATCCATCAAATTTCAAATAGTGGTGACATAGTAGGTAGGAAGGATTTTTAGCCAATTTTTTTTTCCGGGAACCGTTTCAACAATGAAATCAGAGAAAATTGGCAAACTCTGATAGGAAACGATCAACCTGGAGTCACAAATCCAGGTCTGACCAACAGCATACTCTGAAAAATTCATTTTCATTCAGGGATAGAACCCGGCACCTTCTTGACGGTAAGCAGAAGCTTAACGTCCGAGCTATGCTGCTGGCTATGTACCTTCATAAATGAAGTTTTGTGATCATTTGATTTTATATTTATTTCTATCATATTTGATGCATTAACTAGTATGTATAAGAGAAATTAAAATTATTATATTACCAGAAATTAAAAAATTTAATTATCGAATGGTAAAAATATCAACAAAATTACCACACAAATATTATGAATTTTGACAGATCTGATGTTTTTACAAATGGTTTAAAATTGAATAATTCGTTAATATTTATACTATGGTACCTACTGCGAATAAAGGTAATGAGTACTGTATTACGATAACTCCAATAATGTGCCTTTCCAGCTCAATTTACTAGCCGAGTGACGTTTTCACGAAAAATTAACCTGTCCATCCAACCCAGTACCAACTTATTATTGAACTGTATTTTCAGTTGTAATATATTTTGACCAGTTGAAATGTAATTCGCCATATGAATCAACTTACGTGGGCTAGACAGAATATATTACAACTCAAAATACGCTTCAACTATAACGGTAGTTGGTACCAGGTTAGATTGGATATACTCCAACTATTCAAAATATATCACAACTGAACGGTCAGGTTATTGGCAATTTATATAAAAAGTACCTCCTATTGAAGTTTCATAAGGAAATAATACTCACATTCAATTTCAGGTTAAATAAAGTGTACTTCACCTTATTCCAGCAGTATGAAGATTCCTATAGTTTGGTCTAGGGCTGCAGGCTATTAACAATTACTCGCCAAACCATGACGAATAATTCACTTTTCACTAAACGAATTTTCACTTTTCACAACACTGAACGGATTATTCACTTTTCACATAATCTTTAAAACGAACACTGTTTAATTATTATTAAATGAAAAAAAAATTCAAAGTTATTTTTACACGAAGAAACAAATGAGAATTTTTAATTATTTTTTCTAATGAAAATTTCGTTGATATTTTCAGCCACTGATTTAATCACGATTTTAATTGAATAAATGACTTTTTTCATTTAGAATTATAACCACACTTCTAATAATTTCGATCTTAGAAACACAGACACTTGATCAATGATTCGACTATCGTCGATTTAACCGATTACGTATATGACGATCGTTATTGAATCAACTAAGTACATATGTACTTGCTATGTTACATAGCAACTAAATTTTTCATAAAACAATAGAACAAAATATTCGAAAATTCGCATTTACGTTTACATCGTTTTCCACTTCATTGCGTGTCGGCTGTATCTTTATTGCTTTTATACAAATCAATTTCATGAATTTATATTACTTATATTCCCGTTAGGGCGAATTGGTTTCTATTCGCAGGACACATTTCACAAAGTCGCCCCAAGGAGTCGGGATCTTAAATCGAAAAACAACAAGAACGGGAACAAGCAAACATCGGGAAAATCGAACCATAAAAAATACCATAGGATTCTATCAGCAGCTTTTCTCAAAATTGTTCCCATAGGGGAAATCGTGGATAAGGTTTCGCCAATAAAATAGATAACATGTATCGGTGTGAAATTTGTCGACTGTAAAACGGAAACTCTTCAGAGAACCGCACAACATCGTGTACGTATTATGTTACATGTCGTACCGAAAGTCACGTCAAAACTCATTCATTTAATTCGAACCCGAAAATCAATGTCAATAAATATTTCATTTCAATTCTCTTGCAGATCATGTCAAGAGAAAGACGTATGTACGTTATGAAATACAATGAGTGCAAAAGTGAAAAAAAATAAATATAAAATTTAATGAAATGGTAAGACGATGAATTGAAAAATGTGTAATAGATTTCGAAAAAACAGGAAATACTTTATTATATACAAATACGTGCTAATTATAATACTATTCAATACATAAATCGCTTTTTGAAAAGTACATACATACATACATACGTACATATAAGACTTTGGAAATCTATATATATAATCAAGCTTATTGTAAAAAACTAAATGTATGTAAGCTTATTGTAAATCATATTAACAATTAGATACAACATAACTTCTTATTGAATACTTATCTCGCAGATAAAACCGACTGAGGAGATATACAGTGAAATGTCAGATTTGACATATTTGGCCAAAAATCAATATATATCGTGTATCGTTACATGAAGCTAGACGCCGAATTTGAAATTTATATATATACTATGAGAGTTAAAACTATAAATATTTAAATATTAGAGATAACGAGAACCTATAGAGCACATTTTATAAAATATAGAGTGAATTATAGGCTTTTAAACAATTACAATCTTATATGGCCATATCAAGGCGAACAGGTTGGAAGACACGGGACGAACGCTTATTAAACGTCAGGAAGGTTTACGGGCCCAGTTTTTAAAACGCGTTGTATACGATATTTTATCTCCAACGTAATGGCAGACGATACATTAACGAGTATTGATGACCAAAATGAGCAATATGGCAAAGTATGAAAACGATCGGATAAGAGATAAAAATGACCACTAACACGAAAGCCATGTGAAACGTAAAGGAGGTATGTAAAAATGAATATCTGTCTGTCTGTGTGTCTCGAATAGACTCCTAAACCACTAAACCGATTACGGTGGAATTTTCAGGATTTGTTGTATGCATGTCCGGAAATATTACTGTGAAAAAAAACGGGAAAAATCGGGAACGGAAATGGGGAAAACGGGAATGAGTGTCATTGCAACGCAATAATTTCAAATGTGTTCGCTGTTCGCTGAACAAATGGGAACGGGAATGGGAAAGAGAACGAGAACGGGAACGGGAGCGGGTATGAGAACGGGAACGGGAAGGGAATTGCATGCGTTATTGTGACATTGCAACGCATGACGGGTTCAGCTAGTTCATTTATAAATTTAAAAAACAGGCACTTTCGATCCATTCAGATGAAAAATACGTGTCTATAATGTACAAACATATGTATATGCATAGAAAGTACATAAAAAATTTATCTTAACTCATTATGGACCGCCAGAATTTTTCCGATAACTCTCTATGAGATTTCGCGTATTTTTCTTAAAGTAACGGTAAAAATAATATGTTTGGTAAATTAAACATAGCTCCAAAACCTTTTTATCAACTTAACTATCTTATGGATCACCGTGTTATTAATTTGAATGAAAAATTCAATTTAAAAAGTAAGCTATTCGAGAAAAAAACCTATCAATTTTGATATCTTGAGATTTGTTTTGAATATTATCGATATATTTCTTGGACTCAAAAGTCTAGCTATTATTTAACAGTGGAAATATATATATATTTTTTAATTTATTTATCGATAATTTGGATAAAGATGCTGATATGATATCTATGATTGGAAATTTGAATATTTAAAATAATAATTTTTTGTATGAAGTTAAAAACGGCCTTTGAATGAAATTTCATTGAAAACACAGCGTATTTGTTTTTGGCCCGTAGTGAGTTAATAAATCAATACAACATACATATCTATAGATCTGTAAATAGTATGTAGCAATTTAAATAAATCGAAAAAATATCAATCGGGAAAAAATTGTCTGTCTTTTCCATTTATGTATTCTTTGAAAGGAGAGATATTGGCAGTGGCGACTGTTCAGTAATATAATACATATTTATATAAGCTTGGAATTTGATATGTAAAAGAATGATTTCAATGGATTGATGTCCTTCTTAAAGGATTATCCTTCATAAAAAAAACTTTTCTTTGAACCACCTTATCTCGAACCATTGGTAAATTGTAGAAAATGTTGGAGATAACTTAAAAAATCTAACATTTTGTAAAAATCTCTGTACTAAGTGTAATATAGTAATATATTAAATATTTATTTGAAATTTATATAAAAACACACATATATAAAAAAAGATAAGTAAATATACCATCATAAGTACAAAATCGAAAAGGTTACACTTCTCAATTTAATCGTAACAGCCTCAGATGTGGTTTACCTCATAGACTATAGATTTTATCTACACACAAAAAGCGATAAACCCAATTGCCCTCCGGGGAATAAATTTTATTGATTCTTCTTTCGATTTGAAAGTTGTGGATTTAAATTGGTTTAGTACAACGTCCCCATATCAGATTTCATTCGACATAACAACAGATACAAAGAAATACAACCAACCGAACGAACAATCGAATTACTGCACGCAAAAGACACAAATTTGACGCGTCAAAAATCAAATACCATTTCAATTGAGACACCCCGTACTAAATATTCACCGGAATAAAATTTATATCTTTTACAAATCAATACCATAAACAAGTCGAAGTGTGGCTGCGAGAGAACATTGACTAATCGGCGATATTCAGGCTCACGAAATCGCGTCAGATTAAGTTCTCATGTTTTGTGACCGCCATAAATATAATTGGCTGGGGTGTTCAGGGTTCATTATGGCCTTAGGGAGAGTCCAGCTCTCGTATCCTGTTACAGGACAAATCTTTTTATTAACACACTTCTAGGAACTCGTATCCCGTGGATATATTGCGAGGGGACACACATCATAAGCCATATACCCGTGTTTTATGTGCCTACAACACACATCTGTGGTAGTATATTTATTATTATTTTTATGACGATTGTAGCTGCGGGTTCCGATGCTCTGTGTGTTAAACCGTTTGAGTGTATTTTAAATTTTAATATTATGATAGTGTTATATTTCAATTTGATCGGTTTTAAAATGTCCCGTACTCTCTTTATAAGTGTGCGATATCGATAAAATTAATAAACAATAAAGAAGTGTGCAATGTTTCGAGGATCGTAATAAATTAAGTGTTCTCAGGGATACGTTTGTGAAATGGTCAAGGAACCCAAGAGCATATATATCTTGGGGTGTATAGGCGAGTTATTGACTCATTAATTTTGGGTCGACAACTTTAAAAAACATTTACTTGGAAAAACATTTCAAATACACGGTTTATAACTGTGTTTACAAAATTAACGCCTCCACTCTCAAGAGAGGTCGAGTGGGATTGTTTTTTTTTTATTATTATTTAATTTTAAATATATAACTCTGTAAATATTGATGAGAATTATCAGCCCTACAAAAATGGTAAAATAACGATAAAAACGTCATTAGTAAGACAACAAAATATAACTCACGACCAACAGATTTTAACGCGATTGAGAAATATAGTACAACACGAAAGGACAAAATTTCAAGTAAAAAAATATTTCACACGATAGAATTAGTCATTGCACGACTACTTAATAAAATGACATGACTATGAAGTACATACATATATGCAGTGGCTGTCTTATCTATTTTTTTAAATACCTCTTTTTAGACTTTTCTAACAAATTATGGAAATACGATTTTTTTAATTCATCATATCGTATATTATATACGTACATATGTTGAAGTGTAATATATTATTTCAGTTGTAATATATTTTGACCATTTTGAATATATTCCACCTAATCTGGTATTAACAATCGTTATAGTTGAAGTGTAGTTTCAGTTGTAATATATTTTAACTAGTTGGAATATATTCCGTCTAGCCTAAGTAAGTAAGTAAGTCTAGTAGGTAAGTAAGTCTAGTATAGTAAGTTCATATGGCGAATTACATTCCAACTGGTCACGATATATAACAACTAAAAATACAGTTCAAATTTAAGTTGGTACCAGGTTAGATGGAGAGGTTAAATTTTAGTGAAAACGTCACTCGACTAGTAAATTGAGTTAGAAAGTAACATTTTTCTTTTGATTACATTCTTAAGAGTTATCGTACTACAGTACTCATTACCTTTATACGTCACACCTTTATATTAACGCATTATTAAATTCTAAGCCCTTTGTAAAATCATCAGAACTGCCAAAACTCAACTGTTATATAACAACTCGCACAAATTGTTAAAAATGTATTTGCGCTTGTAGAGTTATAAATTACTAGTTAAATTGTATTCGAATATGAATGACCTAAAACGCTAGTTGGAATATATTTCGATTATAATACATACGTTAAATCTACATATGTATGTATGCAGGACCGACGAGAGGGGGGAAAAGGGTATGCAAATAACCTGGGCCCGACTTTCGAAAGGGGCCCGAGGCCCCCGCAAATAATAAGTATATTTTTAGCAAAAGTATAAAAGCATTATTTGGCCTTTATACTCTTAGGGTTTTTTTAGATACCTGTTTTTCCATAAATAATATAAGTTGATATTTTACGATTGTTTTATGTTATATGTTTAATTTTTATTTCATTTATGACAGCATTATTTTTTAAAAACGAATGTATTTTTTAACGTGTGTATACATATGTTATAATTATTTAATTTTTGTTATATTTTATTGTTGTACATATTTAGTTAATTTCATTTTTTTCATTGTATTGTATTTATGTATGTAAATTAATATGAAATATATTTTTATTAATTAGCAACGATATTAATTGAAGTACCCACATCAATTTTTTTTACTTATTTTGAAAATTTACTTTTTACTAAAATGGGTCAAGGGGGGGGGGCGGATTTTCTAATTTGCACTGGGGTCCGGATTTTCTCTCTACAGCCCTGTATGTATTTATATCTACATGTAGATGTATATATAGAGCTTAGGAGCCACTGATTTACAGTTTTATATTACAACCTAACTTATTCCTAGTTAATCTGTGCACAATTTTCTTATAAATCATTGTTTTACAATCGATTGATGAATTTTTAACAAACATTTCTAGTGAAATTTAAATTCGATTTTAATTTGTTTACAGGATATTAATATATTATAATATATCAGAATATTAAATTCGAATCTCAATTAATTTTAATAGCACGAGTGCGTGACCGGAATATCGGAATTCTACGCCGAAAAGGAAGTGCGGATTATGCTGAAACCTTTTTTTTGTGAACGAGGATTAAGTAGACATAATATTAATGTTTCCGAGAGTTTAGAGATTAATAGGGCGTAAAATTATGTCTCGAGAAACTTTCGAAAATATTTCAGGGGTGTTTTTTTTTTGCTTGTGTGGGATTCTGCCGATCGGAATTAATCAAACGCCACGACTTGTGACGCGGGCTATACTCAGGTCGAATCTTCGTGGGTGTTAAACATCCATGACACCAAATTACAATAAATGGCGGTCCAAATTAGTGGACTGACACTTTTTCCACGAAAACTGATGTAACCGACATTTTTTAATGTGGACCAGGCAAACCGCAAAGTACCTCAACAATCAAATCGTCTACTTTTCAATAAAAAGAAAAATCAATAGACAGCGAAGATTTGAATTTACAATGTTATTGATAGCATATATAGAAAAAATACATTCAAATGTAATTTTTTTTTAAATGTGTCGGTCATTAAAGGATCAAATTTTAAATTAAAAGGTGTCGGTGATTCAATAAAACGCCTGAGAATGGTTGAGGTTTTGTATAAATACTCATAAATGTCAAATTATACTTCTCACATCCTGCATAGTAATCATTGAATTTCAATTGATTTTAACCGCAAAACCACTTAATGCCTTTCTGGATGTAAATTACTAAAAACAGTCTTAATTTTTTTAAATGCATATACACATACAATTTTGGTTATGATTCAACTTTAGTAAAAAGCTTACCCCATCTATGTATATATTTAATAATTATTTTTATTGTCCTCGAACCTAATCTCAAAACACATGTGTAAATTTCCTAATGTGCATGAAATAACATTTTAAGGACTTTAAATTGACAAGGGCATTAAATATTTATGACCCAGATTAAGTTAATGCCTTGTATTTGGGAGGTCCGCTGATAACTGAAAGCAGATGTCGATCTTGAGATTTTTTTTGTGACTCGAACGTGTTTTGCTTCGATTTCGGGAACAAAACCGTCATGTCGGGATCCCTTTAATCCCTAAGTAACACCTGTTTCCGAAGATTCGGAAATTTCACGCCAATAATATAAGGTCACAAACTTCAAATACACATTTTTCAGCAACAGAAGCCGTTAAACGACAACAATAGATATTAACGACAATAAGTCACCCGCCCATGGTGTTCGGCAATTACACGTGGGCTTTGTCAGATGAAGATTATCTTAATCACTGAAAGATAAAACTAATTCAAAGCTATACATTGAGGGGGACATTTTAATGGGTCATCGTTACTACCTCGCACAACACATACGAAGGGAGAGCTAAATCACGTTTATCAACGTTCAATAGAGACATACAATGACAAAATAAATTTATCCTACCACTTTATTCTGACGATAAATTTTATTTCGAATGAGAACACGATCAATGTCTATTTGAAATGAGTATTTGAATTATTAAAGTTTCTTTATGTTGCTTCATTGTTTGAATCTCAACAATTGATTATGATGTTAATCTCGTTTCAATTGATATTTTTAAAAAGTTCTATACCATTAATGAGCAACCTGAGATTTGAGAGCCCAATTGGGTTCGATAAATATAAAACAAACCTATGCAAAAAAAAGTATTTCGTCTAGATAATTAGATAATGAAATGTAATTAAAATGACGCAGAATTTGATTGAAAATAAAAGGTAAAGTAAAAATAATTATATGAATAGTAAATTAAATCAAATTTACTTATATTAATGGATTGAAGTGGGGTAATCGCCGCAGTAAATATTCGATCTATTGAAAATAAACTCGAAAGTACAACGTAGTTGCGTTTATTCTGAAAAATAATGTTTTGATGCAAAATTACATCAAAGAAATGTCATGCCATAAAATATTTATTGATGAATGAAGTAGGATAACTACCGTAGCAAAAAGTTGATTGAATGAAATATTTATATGTAAATTGTAATAAGATATAAGACTCATTGTGAAAATAAAAGTGCTATGGATTTGCTTCAAAATTTACCGATTCCGACTCCGACTCTAACTTTTGCTTTATGCTTCGACTCCGACTCCAACGCCAACGATTTTAATAAGATCGACTTTTCTCGTCAACGTATAAAATTTTAGTATCAAATAATAACGATTTTCAATATAAAAAATAAAAATTGACATGTTATCCAATTCAATAAGAATTATTGGTAATGAAATAGGTTTAAATAAAAGTACATTCGTAGTGAATAAGTACATTCAAGTAAGTAAGTACATGAAAAATAAGTACATTTAAGTAAATAAGTACATGATTTTTAAACTCATACAAATCAATTTAATAAAAAAAGTATGAGACGGGGAAACAGTCGGTTTTAGCCCCAAAACATCAATTCAACGATTTTATTTATAATGTAATTCACAAAGAAATTATTTAATTTAATTATTTTTGTAGATTTACTTCAAAAAACTTGACTATTTGACTATTGACTTATACTATTAATTAAAGAAAATAATAAAAAGGAGTTGATTAAATTTTTACGACTCAAACGCCACTGGATACCTACGACTCCACGTCTCCGTCTCCTATAGCCTTGGAAAAATACAATAGTTTCAAACTTCACAGCAATATATGAAGTGCATAAAAAATAGTTAAAAACCGATATTTTATAAATTAATTTTATATAATTTAATGTTTTCTGGAAAAAATACGCGATTCCTATTGGTAAGATGTTTTGATCTGATATGTTAAAGGTTCATAAGAAGGCCGATCGCAACTTAGAGTTTGCCTACTACAATTTAGAGTGTACAAAAATGAAATATAGTTTGGTTTTTAATAAAACTTTCCGTATAATACTACTGTACCAAAAATTGGTGAATAATTCCATCATTATAAAATAATAATAAAAAAAGCCTCATTTTGTACTTCTACAAATAATAGGTTTTGTTTTAATAATCTGATAATAATCCAATCAATATAATATATTACATACATTACTACATCTATAATTAAATGTTTTAATTCCACTTGATGATTAATAATGGCTGTTCAATTAAAAAATGTTGCCTACACCTATTCTATAATTCAGCTCTAGAAGCGCAGTCATTGTATTCGTTTGCACAACATTAATTAAAAATCAAAAATTACTAAATTTAATTCGAACGCCGGCGATAAGATCAATCGGATTGATTACTCAATCGAAATTATTTATCGAACGTGTATACCGATTGCTCAATACAAATTGAAAAATCAAACGGTTATATCATATTAATTAGCATTGTGTGTGAATGAAATTAATTAAAAATAATTTCGATAATACGAGATAGCCTTTTGACAGACAAACCCAATAAACTTATGCGCGTACTATTATATTAGTAATACGTTTAAAGTGAGATAACGCTCAACATTATGCATATGTTATTAAAAACATTTTGATTCAAGCAGAAAAAAGTTATCGCTAAATGAATGCGATTTAATTGGTATTTAAAATGATAAGCCTTGTGTTTACACGGTGGCATTCAATTGTTTGTTGTTTTTTTTTTATTACGAATCATAAAGTAAAATGCTAAAAATGGAATTTGGAGATGAAAGTTACAATAGCGAAATTGTGATGATTTGGACCGTATCATATCGACCGACTTATATCACAGTCGTAAAGCTTTTTCGATTTATCTCCACCTTGTTGTTTTTAAATCAAAAATCCTACTCTGCCTGAAGAAAAAGATCTTCAATCAATGCATTTTAGGTTTAGGTCAAATATTTAACATGTTCGGTATTAAAGAAGAAGAAATAAAGAGATATATAAAATCAGGATGGAGTGCATTTGGACGAATGAAGGTTATTTCTAAATCAAAAATTCGAAGAAAAAGATCTTCGATGCGTTTTACCAGTGGTGAAGTATGGATGTGAAACTTGGATATTGAACGCCAAGATGCTACACAAAGTCCAATGCACTCAAAGAAGTATGCAACGCTGTATGCTCGGCATAATGAGGAAAGACAGGAAGCGGAACATGTGAGTGAGAAGTATGACGGGTAGTAGACATACTGGATAGAGTGAAAAGATTGAAATGTCAATGGATGGGCCCCGTGGCTAGAAAAATGGACGAAAGGTGGACAAAAGAAGTGCTAGAATGGTACCAGAGAGAATGCAAAGGGGTAAAAGGAAGACCACGGGGAAGAGGGGTAGAAGAAATTAGGAAAATGTGTGGGGTGAGATGGATGAGAGTTGCGCTAAACAGACGAGTGGAAACGTATTGGAGAGGCCTGCATCCAGCAGTGGATGGTGAGCGGCTGTAGATGGTGATAGGTCTGTTTAGCTCGATTTATACAGTCAATAAAATTTATTTCCCAAAATGCAAAATGTATCAAAAGCTAAAGAGTATAACTGTATATTACTCAGTGTTGGATTTGTTTAATTTTTCCAGAACTATGTACATAGATAGTTTATTATTTCAGTTTTTGTTTTACTTTCTCGATATTGCTTAGACTTGAAAATTTAAAATATGATCTGTTTGTATTTTCGATTTGAATGAAATGTCAGAATTTGTCAGATGAGACGGAAGCACATGCCATGCAGCCTTGAAACCGTTTAAAAAAGTGACTGGAGACGAACGTGTTGTGAATGCAAACTGAGCATGTCATAAATTGGAATAGAAAAATAGACGTGTTCAAAATATTCGATGCACCGTTTTATAGCTCACAATTCATATAAATGGATGAAAGTACTCCAGGCTTTCGAGTAATTTTAGGCAAAACCCGGAACCAAGCTCCCAACATCGTGTCAATGACTAATCAAAGTTGGATCAGATTAAATGAAGATTTAAAAATTGATGCCGCATGATTAGAATCTTTCATTGAATGCTATGTTTTGCTTTAGATCGTCGACTTACCAACTACATAAGTTTCCACAAAAATATTATAAAGAACGTATCCAGAGACAACTGATTATTCTTTTACTAAGTGCATACGTATGTATGTATACACATTTTTTTCCGAAAAACCATGTCTACATTGAAGATTTGTCAAGAATCTCGTTCCAATGTATAGTGTACGAAAATTGAAGTCTGTATATGTTAAATGTTCTTGAATATTATTACAGTTTTTAAAATTAGCAGAAGAGAAACTGCACGGTGGTTCAAAGGTGTCAATATGCGAAGATGAAGTGGTAAAAAAGTCTCTCGAATTGTTATAATCGATGTAACGCTGGGCAGCCATTACGCCCGCCCCTACGGTCGTTTCCTTATAAAATCAGTGGCTGCTCGCTCGCCGAACGCTAATATGAATTTAACGATCCATCCCCCATTATGCTCACCCTCCTGGCCCTCAACCCCTGGCCGGTGGATGCACGAGGCTCTCGTCTACATCCACCCTATCCTCCACCCCATCCACCCCAACCCGGTTGCAGCCGGCGACCCTGGCCGGATGGCTGCCTGCACGCACCAATAAAAATATAACGTATAATAAAATCATTTGCTAGCTATCCCATCCATTATGAGCTTATCCGAATAAGGTGTCGTCAAGCTATTTGTAAGCTGAAATTCAAAATTTTAAGAATACATTATCGCTATTATATGTAGATGTGTGCTATATATAGTACACAGTGAAGGACTGGACTTGAAAAATGATGAAATTTGAATCCATTTTCAAAGAAAATAAATTGACAACATCCTACAGGGAAATTCTCGGTTTTTCTATAGACAAATTCGTCACTAACCCTTTCCCCGTGGATGACCGCTATAGACGTCATATAAAAACTGCCGGAAGCGCAAATGGCATGACTCTCTAAATTAATAAAATACTTCTGAAGTGATTCACTATTTATTAAAAAAAAAACACTTCAGGTGTCAATTGACATATTTGATCACTTGAATAAATATTATAATATATAATATATTTATGGTTGGAAACTCGATTTAAAAATTCGCTAAGAAGAACCGCGAAAGTTGCCATGGGCAATGTGAATATTAAATAGTTCAGTTCTGAAATTATAAAGTTTTAGAGCAGTCCAATATGCAAATCCATAATATTCAATATATGTATAATTGGTATGTCTATATCAATGTTGCTCTAACTAAGGCTATAAAATTTTCTAAAAAAATAAAATTTTTACTTACTGTAGGAAAAAATCTTCAAATACTTGAATAAATAAGCTTTTGTGTTTTTAGATCCTCCGTGTTTTCCAAAGGAGAAAAAGCTACAGCAGAATTTTCCATAAATTTTGAAGGATCCAGCTTTACATTAAGTCGATTGATTTTCCTAAACTAATGTAATCGTATTCTGATTTAGTGTTTTCTTATTAATTGAAGCATATGTATGTCCATATCATAACTAGGAAAGATAGAAAACAGAATACGTGGATGAGAAATATCATAAAATTAGTTAATATAGGAGAGGATATAGAGATTTATGTAAATGGCAATGGACAAATCACGTAGCTAGAAGAATGGACGATATATCGACGAAAGAAGTGCTCGAATGGTCCCTGGAAGAATGTAAAAGGGATGCAAGGAAGACCACAGGGGATATGGGTGGATAACATGGATAAGAGTTGCCCAGAATAGAGACGAATGGAAGCATTTTGAAGAGGTCCTCATCCAGAGTGTTGTAAATGGTGATATTTATTTTGAACTATTCTAGAAACTGTAAGAAAACTCGTATGATTGGGTAAAATTGTTTTACCCTGAATGTGTCCCAATTAACGGGAATTGATTATTCAGTATACATTCTAATTGATCCAGTTAACCTTTTACTTGGTACAATAACTATTCCTGAAACTCTTTGAAACTGAAATGAAACATTCTAAGCCCTGATTTGTTCCAATCGAGCATTTATATTCTATTGTGTAAGATTTATATTTACGTAGTTGATTTTAATAGTATAGTATTCAATTATTTTCAAACTTTTAAATTAATAAGATGTCTTCAATTGTTTAATAAGTATACGACAAATAAGCGAGTACAAAAGTACTTGAAAATAAAGAATGGAAGGAAATAAACGTCATTATCTGATGGACACAATGTGATTACAATATGCCATAATGAGCCTTCTTTGAATTCAAACTGCGCAGCCTTTTCTTTTAAATGTTTTAAAAATTTCCAAGTTATAAATATACATATGTAGATATGTATAAAAAAAAAACAAAGTCGAGGTGTCATTGTATGATTTTTTATATATATAAATGTTGCAAATATACAGATAGCATTAATTGTCGAGCTAATTATCTACTTATGCTCAAAATGTATTTTCGGCACGATTTAATCGCAACCATTATTTGAATATGTAAATAAAACATTCGGAACGCGACATTTTGACATTTCTATGCCTTTGAACGTTATCGGGTCAAACGCATAATTAGCCAACTGGTTCAAAACGATCGCGGGAAAAGAATCAAGCGATTAAAAAAGAGATCGTTTTATCTGAAAAGTTGAAAGCCCCTGACCTGGCAATGAGCGGGTATTCACTACGATGGGGTAGATATAATCTTTTGTTGGTTTTGTTCGGAATGAAGTGCATGCCATTTAGGAGTCTATTTGATTTTAAACGCGTTAACTCCCTATTTCTTAAATGAAATAACAAATGGATAATAGTCACGGATAGGTTAAGTTGCCCACACAATTGGCCTAATCCTAATTTTACGAAAGTTTTCTATACAATAGAACTTATATTATATTATACGTCTCAACACTTAATATTGTAATGTTCATGCTGCACTAGATTGCTGATTAAAATTATCTATTTCATCTTGTATCAACAAAAATATAGACTTTAGTGCTCTTAGAATTATTTACGATATATGTATGTATATATTATTTATTTACATCAACAAAGCGTAGTAAAGATATCGCTCAGTAGTGTGTAAATATATCAGTTACAAGTTATAAAGATAATGTTGATGTTGATATTTAAATTCAAACGCTAACATTTTAATTAAAACACTGACATATCTCGACAACTACATATAAATCATCTCAATTATTTTTGTTTTTTATGGACGTTTACTATAATATTTATTTATAGAAATTGAATGAGTGCGTAATAAAATGTGATTCAAATCATAAAACAATTTATGTTGTAGATATATTTAGTTAATTACGACAGTAAAATAGAAACATAATGCTAGGTGAATAAAACATACAATCCAAGATCAAAAATAGTTAATAACATAATCATATATTTCAAAAATTTTATTTGTAGTTTATTTACGTATTTTTTATCCAAAACTCTAGTCAAGATTTCTTCGAGAAGTCAATCTTTAAATACATATGTACATATTTATTTTTTAAATAAACATATACCAGGAAGGCCTTACAGGTAACCCCAATGCGCCTTCCTGGCCAATTACAAACATTGCAGCATTTTTTGTTTTATTATACAAGTCGCTGAATTACGAGACACTGAAAAACTCGCAAATTAACGAGACATCTATGAATTGTATATAAATTTTATTGTACATTAATGAATCTCAAATAGTGGTGACATATGTAGTAGGTAGGAAAGATATTTAGCCAATTTTACCGGGAACCGTTTCAACAATGAAATCAGAGAAAATTGGCAAACTATGATAGGAAACGATCGACCTGGAGTCACAAATATCTAAATACATATAATACATGCATATACATACATATGTATGCCAGCTCCACTACACATGTAATATTTTCGCTAAATCAGAAAATTTTGATATGTCGGGATAAATTCTAGAAAAATCAAATTTTTACAAGCACATTCTATGTTTCATTAAAGGGCTGTATACCCGAAACCTTAATTTTGTTGCCGTTCCTTTCTTCGATATATACATTGAGTGAATGCGACAATATATATCAATATATATATATATATATATATATATATATATATATATATATATATATATATATATATATATATTGAGTGAATTTGATAGTTGCGCGAATTATAGTTGATAGTTGAGTGAATTAGATAGTTACCAGATAATACCTATTTTAAATCGACAAAATCGAGGTTTCGTATTCTCCAGTTTTCTTCTCTGAAACTGGACCAATTTAAAAAAAAATTTCATCATCGGTATGAGAAAGATATTTCCTATGATTGTTTGCTCGTATTATTTTAAAAATCAACCATTAAAATAGCACGCTGGACTCTTTTCGTGGGTGTAAAAAAGAGGCGATTTTATAGATTTTTGGCGGCTCCCAGTTCCTATAAAAATTAACTAATCAAAAAAAATAAAACCACAGAAACATGCCTATGGTAGATATCCATAGCATATTAAAAAATAAGTTCTCTAGTGCCATAATTGAGAAAGGGAGAAGTGAAATACGTTTGTATGGACAAAGGGCTGGTGTCCAGCCCTCTTAATGTAGTATTTTTCGTTTTTCTTTGTGTGCTCGTATTTTTTTAAAAATCAACCATTAAAATAGCACGCTGGACTCTTTTCGTGGGTGTAAAAAAGAGGCGATTTTATAGATTTTTGGCGGCTCCCAGCTCCTATAAAAAATAACTAATCAAAAAAATAAAACAACAGAAACATGCCTATGGTAGATATCCACATCATATTAAAAAATAAGTTCTCTAGTGCCATAATTGAGGAAGGGAGAAGTGTAATACGTTTGTATGGACAAAGGCCTGGTGTCCAGCCCTCTTAATGTAGTATTTTTCGTTTTCCTTTAAATATGATTTAAACAGTATCCATATATGTACATAAATATGGATTTGGCGAAAGAAGTGTAATCAAAACAAAAAAATATATATTAGGTAATCTGCTAATTTCATTTAATTCTATCCCCATCCATCTGGGTAAAGATCCGAAATTTTCTCACCTCTATGTATTGAGCCATCAATCCATGTATAGAGTGGCATTACAATGTTGAAATAACACATGTATGTATGTATGTATTTACTGCAAAATCAAGCATGATTTGTAAACGCAAGTTAACGGCCCCAGTCTCCGTCAGGTGAAGGCTAATTTCGCCAGAGAATATCAATTAATTCTAAATTTAGAACATATTATGCTCATTAGATACATACATACGTATGTTTATGTATTTACTAGTACTTCCTAAATAATTATTAGGTATTTAAAAACAAATTGGATGAGTGAAATCTGACCCCGTGTCCCTTTTAGAGTTAATGAATGACGTACAGTGGCATCTCAATTAGCTATTGTGGTGTGTTGAACGACGATAACCCTGGTTGAACCGATCTCGCGCCCGACAACCTTTCCATATCTTAATTAGTGACATATGCCACACATATTCAGATTACATTATATTATATTTACAAAACAATAAGAATATTGTATGATGTATTACGACTTATTACTCGCCTTATAACAAACCTCCTTACAACTTATTAAATAAATATCTTAAGAGGGCTGTACACCTGAAACCTTAATTTTGTTACCGTTCCTTTCTTCGATATATATATTGAGTGTATGTATATATTGAGTGAATGCGACAATATATATCAATATATATATTGAGTGAATGCGACAGTTGCGCTTCGACCAGATAAAACGTATTTTAAATTGACAAAATCGAGGTTTCGTATTCTACTATTTTCTCCTCCAAAACTGGACCAATTTTTAAAAAAATTTCATCATCGGTATGAGAAAGATACTTTCTGTGCATCTATCGACGTATTTTTTTTTAAATCGACCGTTAAATAAGCACGCTGGACTCGTTTCGTGGGTGTAAAAAAGAGGCGATTTTATAGATGTTTGGCGGCTCCTAGCTCATATAAAAAATAATTAATCTAAAAAATAAAACTATAGATGCACTCCAATGGTGGATATCCATAACATATTAAAAAATAATTTCTCTAGTGCCATAATTGAGGAAGGGAGAAGTATAGTACGTTTGTATGGACAAGGCGCTGCTGTCCAGCCCTCTTAATATTGTATTTACATACCTATCTATGTATAATACATATTTACAATATATGCATATTTATTTATTTAATTATTTACATATATACCAGGAAGGCCTTACAGGTAAATCCCAATGCGCCAATTATAAATACAAATGCAGCATTTTTATTACAAGCTGTTGAATTGCGAGACACTGAAAATCTCGCAAATTAACGAGACATCTATGAATTGTACATAAATTTTATTGTGCATCAATCAAACTTCAAATAGTGGTGACATAGTACATATGTAGGTAGGAAGGATTTTTAGCCAATTTTTTTTCCGGGAACCGTTTCAACAATGAAATCAGAGAAAATTGGCAAGCTCTGATAGGAAACGATCAACCTGGAGTCACAAATCCAGGTTTGACCAACAGCATACTCTGAAAAATTCATTTTCATTCAGGGATTGAACCCGGCACCTTCTTGACGCTAAGCAGAAGCTTAACGACCGAGCTATGCTGCTGGCTAATATAATATTAATAGCAATAGAAATATTCGTCTGGTAGTAAAGATGAAGAGATAAAGAGAATTATGAAATTAGGATGGAGTGCGTGCGGATGAATGCTGTTTTTAAATCAAAAATGCCACTCTGCTTGAAGAAAAAGATCTTCGATCAATGCGTTTTGCCAGTGATGACTAAAGCCCGGACCCTGAGGGGGCCGTCCATTGTTCAAATGTTGTAAATGCATTGTTAAAGGTTTGCCGAACCTTTTTTACAAAGGATTTACAACAATGGAACAATGGATAGCACTGTGACTATCCAACCTTTAGTGATGACATATGGATGTGAAACTTGGACACAACGCCAAGATGCTACACAAAATCGAATGCACTCAAAGAAGTATGGAACGCTGTATGCTTGGCATAACGAGGAAAGACAGGAAGCGGAACACGTGGGTGAGAAACATGACAAGGGTAGTGGACATAGTAGATAGAGTAAAGAGATTGAAATGGCAATGGGCGGGCCACGTGGCTAAAAAGGTGGACAAAAGAAGTGCTTGAATGGTACCCGAGAGAATGCAAAAGGGTAAAAGGAAGACCGCAGGGAAGATGGGTGGACGAAATTAGGAAAATGTGCGGAGTGAGATGGATGAGAGTTGCGCAAAACAGAGACGAGTGGAAGCGTGTTGGAGAGGCCTTCATCCAGCAATGGATGGTGAATGACTGTAAATGATGATGATGATGATATATGTAAGTAACACTTGGCTAAATTGACGAGTTTATACTTTTAAAGATATTAATTTCTATGAGTGCTTATATGCAGAGCCATAGAGAGAAAATCCGGGCCCCAGTGGAAATTTGAAAATCCAGGCCCGCCCCCTTGACCCATGTAGTTAAAAAAAAAAGAAGTGATGTGGGTATTTCGATTAATATCGTTGCTTATTAATAAAAATATATTTCTTATTAATTTATATACAATACAGCGAAACAAATGAAATTAATAAAATACAACACATAAAATTAAAAATTAAATAATTAAAACATGTATACACACGTTCAAAAATAGTTTCATTTTAAAAAAAATAATGCTGTCATACATGACATAAATATTAAACATTTAACATTGTATAATATAAAAAACCGTAAAATATCAACTTAAATTATTAAATTAAATTATAATGTATTGAAATTTGGATGATTTTTTCTGTGAGAGCTCTTTAAAATGTCTCAATATATGTATGTACATATATTATTCAGATTGATACATGTTCATTATGGATTAAAATAATCAACATAGCAAACAGTTGAATAATAAAAATGAATTCGTAAACGACAAATATTATTAAATTAATTTAAAAACTAACTTTGATTTGAAATATGTATTCTAAATCCAGTCTACCGTTCGCAATTATACAGCAAAATTTTAACATGTTTGAATAACGTATTTTCCTACAGTCGAAAGACAAACGGATACTTTTAACTTTCAATCATTTATTAGTATATTTCTGTTGAATTATTCTAGAAATAGCACGTGTATCACATTTGCAATTTTAAGTTAAAAGTTTCATAGCAAATTTGCAAAAAGGTAAATGTGAAAGATTTTATCTTTATTATCGATGTAAAAATGCACTAATCTCGTACTTTTAACTGTCCGCCTGTTACCTGCTTGAATTGGCCAAGAGCTATTTTACTAATTTGCTTTGGATATTGTGACGAAGGAACTGACCATTCTAAACACCAGAACAGATCTTTCCCTAAATTTTATTATGCCATAAGTAGATAAATCCGTTACTCGAAAACAGTTATACCATTTTTCTCAGTATCCAAAAAACCCTAAGAGTATAAAGGCCAAATAATGCTTGTATACTTTTGCTAAAAATGTACATATTATTTACGGGGGCCCCGGTCCCCTTCAAATGCCGGGCACGGGTTATTTGCATACACTTCCCCCCCCCCCCTCTCGTCGGCCCTGCTTATATGACAGCAACGAGAAGTTGAGGTATGCTGTTCAAAGTCGTCGCGATTGTATACATACAAATCCACTCATAGACCTGTAAAAAATGTATAGTTACATTAACTTGTATACCTCGTAAATCTAAATCTACATTTTATTCGTCAGAGACAGAACGAAAACTATTTTAACGACTGTCAAATTATATTAATTTTATTGCTCTTTTTTTAAAGTAGATTTGGAATAGTTCTAAAAGATAGCACAAACAGGGTGCATTATTTCAGCTTCTTCCGAGGGAGGGGGGGGGGTTAAAGTTAGCTAGTTTGTGTTTGTACTTTGTAAGACCATTTTTAAATTAAATAAATTTAACAAAATGCACGTCACTCCAAATGCTATTTGGGTTCGATTAAACAGCTGATTTTTACAACGACACTGTGATTTAGTAAGGATTAAATTCAATTCCATGGCGACAGCCTTGGGCAGTTGCATACAGTTCTTATTTATCGTTATAATCCAATTTGCAAATAGTATCAAACTAATCTGACCAACAATTAAAACGATTCCCCAAATATAATATATGTACAAGTAGACAAAGAAAATTTATCGCAACCATTATTATTAAAAATTAAGGGGCTATCTCTACTAAAATCCCTTTATATATAATACTTTCTTCGTACAAATTTTCAGATTTTAACTTGAATCAAAATTATTTTATGACTAAATGATTTATATTATATTTATTAACACAATTAAACATCGAACTGGCGTAGTTATGATGATAAAATTGTTATAATGGAGAAATTTCTGAATAGGTTGGTATGTGTGTGTCATGGCTGTGGTTTGTTCCGTTACGATCGCTGAGCACACGTGCGACGTAAACAACGCCGGTGTGACAGCGACAGCACGAACACGTGATAAGTGAAACAGAACAGTGAATTCCTTGAAAATGGGTAAAATAAAGCAAGAAGCAGGCACGGAGACCGTCGTCAAAGTGGAACCGGAAGATGGAGCACCAGAATCCTTATCGTACGCTGACAAGTTACGCGTCTGTACATCCATAGCACATCCCATGGCGAACAAGAAACTAGCCAAAAAATGCTACAAGCTCATCAAGAAAGCGTCCGAACACAAGAAATACATCAATTGTGGACTCAAGCTCGTCCAGAAACACATTCGTCTGGGACACAAAGGGTAAATGCCTCATTTGTACTTCAACATAACCTCACTATTTCGCCCATTAGGTGTTTTGCCTACTGATTTGTTTTTTAATTAAAATCTGATTCTCGGTAACTTATTTTTTTCCGTATTCATTTCAAAATTACTTTTTTTTACAGGATTGTTCTTTTCGCCGGAGATATTTCTCCAATCGAAATTATGTGCCATTTGCCTGGTGTGTGCGAAGAGAAGTCTATTCCGTATTGCTATGTTCCCAGCAGACAAGACATCGGTACAGCGATGGGAGTCAAAAGAGGTTGTCTTATGGTTTTAGTAAAAGAACATGAAGACTACGGTGAACTTTTCGAGGAGTGTAAGACAGAAATCAAAACATTACCTTCACCTTTGTAATAGTTTTAGCTTAAATAGTTTATGTTGGTATCTGAATGAGTTCTACTTTTATAATGTATTGAGATCTATTGGAGAAAATCTCCAATGTTTATTTTTGAGTATGTGTCATCTTTGAAAATATTCATGTTCTGGTACAGTAAATGTGTAATAGTTTTTAAGTATTGTATAAATAAAATTTCTTTTAACTATTTCTTGTTTTTATTATCTCAATTTTTTCTCATAATTAGTTTCTTTGTATGTTTGAGTCTTTCTTATTGAGTCCTGTCTTTTGCTTTATTTCTTGGGTAAATAATACGTTTTTGAACAAAATATTTTTTTATTGATAAATGTTATAATGCTTTGACATTTTAATTTTTTTTATTCACAATTAAAATTGGAACATTATAGTAAAACCCCAATCATACGGGTCCAAGTTTGATCAATTTAAAACCAAATAAATTACTACATCCTTCGACCGTACAAAGATATTATACGGCCGGAGACTATATCATATTTTTTCTACTAATCTAAGAATACAACTCGTTTCCAAACAGGACGTCCATTTCAATATATTAACCTGGGGTGTTACTATAGTGATTAAAACATCCATCAAACTTACTTGAATATAAAAAAATAAGATATTTATTTGGGGAATTTATAATTGGACAGCATAAGCGAGTTAAGTATCGAGAAAATTAGAATTGGAAATAAAATGATATTTATTAACTATAAAATAATTGTATAGGTCTGATTGAAGGCATTTTTCATTTTCCCTAGACATACGGAAAGTATCTTCGGTCCCTGTCACGCTATACTAAATATTTGTGCGTGCATTTTGACAAAAAAATCAACATGTATGAAAATATTTCGGTATAATTTCATATAAATTTTGTTTTGTGGAATTTCTAGTTAAAAATTTGCAGACAGCATATATTGCGTTTGGGGCCTTAATAAATACATATTTCATAATAATAGAGAGGTGAGAGGAATTGTCTCAGGAAACCAAAATAATCCGATTCAAGATGAAGTGATTCATGATAGAGAATACAAACAGTAAAAACCTATACAACATTGATTTCAATATAATTGACAAGGATTTACTTTTCTATTTTATATGTACGATCTACATTATAGTGGAAAAGAGATTGACGCAGACAAACCTAGGCTTAGTGTTGTCATAATAATATATTCACATTTTAATTGAGCTTTTCGTTTTGCCGTGTTGACGTAAAAATTTTCGTTTTTCACTCAATGAACTTCGAAATATTTAGTAGATTATACACACATTCTCGAAAACTCAAGCATAGACCTAACACAATTTCACAGAGTCACATTTTTTTTTCATTTGTACTTGAAGTGAAAATATCTGGTTAGCAAAAATTCATATAGATCATTTCTCTAACGATGTTAAATCAAGCATTATGTGTATATTTGAGACAAACAATTAGTACTGTAATTATAGTACATATGAAGCACATCAGCACTGGCAGAATTATAATGAATCTTACAGATCTGAAAACAGAAATACATAATTGAATAATTGTTTTTTTTTTTTAATTAATACAGTAATGACAATGATGTAAATTAATTTAACACATACTAGAAATTAAATATATTCTGCCAAAACTTAATTTTTTATAAAAGCAACTACATACATACATATATGATTGCATTACAGCAAACTCACCGGGTTATACTGTATGGTAAAAGTATGCAAACGACATTCGTTGCCACGAAAATCGCGAATACGGAATATCTGGCACTCGAGTTTTCATAATATGATAGTTCGCATGGGTGACTCTCAATGGATGGAATTTTCGGGTGCCAGATGTTCCATCATCGAGATATTGGTAACGTGTGCGAGATCGCTTTTTGCGAAATAATATTGATCATAAGCATACATTTTAGTTTTGCAAGTATTTTGACAGGAGTAAATGTATTATACAATATAATGAAATGGTTGCCATATCTACTAAATTATGAGAATTGTATTGACTGTCTTAATAGTAAATATTCATTTCGTTTTATTAACCCTTTGAGTGCTGACGTATTTTCTGTTGAAAACCCGCCACGCTGAAAATTTCACCAACATTTCCAACTAGAATTATTTAAAAATCCAATAGAAAGCAGGTATACAAATTGTAGTTAATCCAAACAAACCCTAGATAACTACCGCCGAGGATTTCGAGTATTGTTAAGGTGTGTTTAGACTGTAATATATGTCCTGGAACAATTTAAAATAAATAAAAATGTATTTTTCCAAAACTAGTTCGATCTTCTTCATTGTTGATAAAATGTAATGCTCACAATCTAAATGCCAAGCCACAATCTAAAATACTCAGCAGTTAGGGATTTCCATCGGGAAATTCTGATATGGTTATAAATTCAGAAATTCCCGTGTAAACCACCATTCATTATAAACGTTGACAAATGAATGACATGGATTACAAGACCCTTGTTCAATGCAATTTTTTTCAATGCTACCTGGAAAGGCTTAGCGGTTAGTATTCTTGTTAACTTTATACATGCTCTCGGCGTTTTTCAAGGCCATGGACTCGTTGGCAAAACGCCGATTGGCGTTAGTCAGCATTCAAAGGGTTAAATGTATTTGAATCGAAAAAAATTAATATTTAGCGACAGCCAGTTACACACACATAACGAATGGCCTTAGTTTTCCATATTTATTTATTTATTTATTTATTTATTACAGTTAAGCTATAGTGACATTACAGATATAATCCAGAGCGTCACTATAGCTGCATAGGTGTAAGATATATACATAGAAGAATACACTTCAAGCGCATTTTTCTAATGAAAACACTGATGTTTTTTATTACAATTATATAAATATAATCACATGTAATATATAAAATGTGTTTTATTGAAAAAAAAAGAAATTTCAAGATAATTTATGATTTAAAAAAGATGGTAGGAAGCTATCCTATCTGATTTCGACCACTCAAAATTATATACACAGTATATATTGAGAATTTCATTGACATTTGTTTGAGACAAAAACACTTAAATTACCCTATAAGTTTCCTCTGTTAATTATTACTACTAATATATCTCATTTTGATGACCTTGAATGTGACTGCATAAATAATAAGAGAAATTCAGCCGAATTTTCCTTCAAATACTGCCTCATTTCTAATTTATCTCTGGGTAGTCTCAGCATCGGCGAATCGTGTAATATCCAGTTTACACTTTGAAACTAATGACAATCTAAATATGTACTGTACCTGTTTATAGCTTGTTAAATATTTACATCAGATAGCACTCGTGTCTATTCCTTTGCACTGGTGTAATTTAACATGCTCTATAGTGCACGTGGCTAATAGACACACACCATGTCACGCATCATAACTACCATGCTTGCTATACCTTCAAGTCAAATAAGTGCTATGTTAACAAACTATGTACATATTAGTTTTTTATGTGTTAAAATGGTAATTTGATATACATACTCATAGGTATATAGGAGAATACCTGTGTTTATATATATATAAATGTAATGCTAAAAGCTGTGATAAAGAATAAAAAATTACCACTTACACGAAAACCATGTGAACTGTATAAGAGGTATGTAAAAACTAGGCAGTAGAAGAAAAGCAACTTGTGAAATATGTATGAACGTGTACATACATACATATGTGTAGTATAATATTACCAAGTTGTGATTGAAAACAACGTTCATTAAAATATATATGTAGATAAGTGATGAAAATAAAAGTAAATGTTTGCATAAAAAAATTTATTCTAAAAAATAAAAAATACATTGATAGATATATCACTATATTATACGTCTATCACAGATGTTTATTATAATATAAGTTTAAAATTATAAAAGTGATTATCACACGGTTATAATGTGTTTAATTACCTCCTGGGTAGTTCTTGTCAAAGTGGCACACTGGGCTCGTCTTCATTGTGGTTGACTACGTGCCCTACGGAGTTAGCATTGCTCTGGAAGAGACTTGTGGAAACGTCAGGATTGGACTCGGTAGCTTCGGAACGTCGAGATTTACCTATGATTGATAAAAAAATTTTGATTCTGATACACCGTTACACTAAAATATGAAAAATGATCGCTTCACAACGAAAATTTAGATAAAATCCAATGAAACTAACAACACCAATTTGCGAAACACAAACAACCCGCACGTCTACCTTCTTGAGGTCTCTTCAATGAAGGTTTAATTTCTTTATTTTGTTCATGGCAACATTTTTGATAGTAATCATAATCTTTCAAATACCTTTAAATGAAAATAGTACAATACAACTGTTATTATCATGAATGCAACTCAATACTTAATACTCGCAATTAGCAAAATAATATCACATACCAAACTGGAGGCCATCTATTTTCACTGAGGTATTCCTGATTTTCCGGATGCAGTAATCGAACAGACCGAGGAGACATCTTACACAGTTTGTTATAATTGACACACAGATGATTCATGCACCATTCAGCAAGATAGTGAGCATTATGCAACTTAAAACAAATTTTAAAATCATATATTCCATTTTTAAAATAAAATTAATTGGAGTAATAAGATTTGATACCTTAACTGGTTCCAACAATCGAATACAAAGATCTACAGCTTCGTTTGGATCACTTAGAGCAATCCTGGCCAAATCTTCAGTCACCCGTTCCTCTACAAGATTTATTAGCCTGTTTAAGCACAGCCGATTTGCTAATTCCAAAAGACTAACACATCGACCAGCAGCGACTTGTGGCACAGAATCTGTATATAAGTAGCACATCAGTTTGTGAAAAGTGTACCATCTAACACCAGGAAATGCTATCTGAAATGGAAATATTAAATTATAATAAAAGAACACTCAATAACAATTGCATACTACATACATAGTATTAAAATAATAATGCTTACTATTCTTGCGGTACTTTCTCTAAAATCTCCTTGCAACATAGCTTTCATTGGATCACACCGTGCTACCAAAATGGCTTTGTGTGCTGTTTGGGTTCCGTCATCCAATTCAAACGTTACGTCACCAAATAAACCGTGTTCAATACATAGATCTTGTATTTTACTTCTCATTCCCTGTAAATTAAATTTCGAAATTTATATTAAATATATGTGCATATGTATATAATTAAAAAAAAAGTTAATATGAATTTGATTCAACATACACTACTATAAAGTTCCATGGCCTCATCGTTCATTAGCTGCTGCCCGGCTTGAATGGTAGAAAGTAATGCACTCAAATATGTAAGCTCTAAAAATTCAGCTGCCTGTCGAATTTCCTAAAAAGCATATTAGATATTTAAATATGTGTCAATAAATTTAAATATTCATTAACTATTACAATAAAATAGACAGTCTTTGAACAACTAGTGCAAAGAAAAACAAGTTCAAATAATAATAATATAAAAAAAAAAAATCAAAATGAAAAATGAGAGCAGTCTCATGATGCCGAAAACAAAGTAATTCAACAGCTCATAATCTGCAAAGCTTCAAATTATAACATGTAAAAGTAATGTTCCACAAATTAAAATGATTTACTAATTGAATGAATAACGTCATGAGTGAAACCTCTCGTAACGATGACTGAAATGTAATATTTTCTTCCCGGTTCTGAAAAGAGCTGTGTTACTAGAAATGAACAAATATACAACAGACTAAGTATTGATTGTGAGCTAGACATACGCCATTCCATGCAAAAATGAACTTACAATAAGTCCAGCACAGATTTAGTCTTTTTTTTTACAAATTTTATTACATTTCAAAATATTAGGACGGTCCTATGTGTGATTTATAATTACAGAATAGATTTAAGAACAGTAAAATTATTTCATGAAACAAATGTTTCAAGAATTTGTGTAAATCGGAACAAGTTGTAACAAAATATTTTCATATTTACATATTGAAAGTGTAAATGCAATGATTTATTATAGTATTCCGAGTTTAATGCACCATTTCCTAGTACTAAATGAAATGTGATCCATCTACAAACAATATTACTTAATTTGAAATTACCAGGAATAATCCAATCGATGCTGTCTGTATAGAAAAATGTGAAATACAAAATTTTCAAAAACTTATTCAATGCTTAATGATTAGTTAATGAAAGAAAGCTTTCAAATTCATATAAAAAATATACCATTTCTTTCAAATTCCTAATATTTTTATTATCATGATTCAATTTTTTTATCATTATATGTAATTTTCATTTACAAAATGTAAAACAAAATATTTACTTAAATAATCAACTTGTTTTTTTAAAGAAAAAATTTAATATAATAAATTGTAGCTACTAAGAGGAGAGATCACAGTCATTGACCACATTATATGCTATTAGGCACATGGATTTTCAAGTTAGAAGTATTGATTGGTAGTGAAACCTACTAATGTTAGTTTAAACTTTCAAATCCAATTGACCAACGGCTTTCAATCAGTCAATTACTATGACCTTTTCTCTATATTGTAATATTAGAAATAGAGATTAAATCGATTTTACAAAATTGTATAGTTCACCTGCATCTGTATGAGATCGTTATCTAAAGTTCCCGTGTAAATGAAACGTAGACATTGTTGCATAGCTTTAGAAGTAATAATTTTACTCAATGTAACAATCGTTTGCGTCGAAGCCTGCCCATTTGATGCATTGTCATTCTGTAACAGCAAGCCATTAACGCATATAAACACATTTCAATGCTTAAAATTATGTTTTCCAACCGAAGCAAAACAAACCTTAATGAGTTTTATAGATACAAAGGCGGGATGATTAAGATCCTTATATAAATCTAAATTTTTCTTACTGATTTCAGTTGACGGTAAAATCTGACAAGAGCGTCTCTTCATTTGTTCCCAAACTCTAAAATACACCATATTTAATATTTCCACACACACAAATATCGATTATTATTGATTTAAAACGTATTATAAAGTACTTGGCAGATTTGGTTTGGTCCTGTCTTATAAGATATTCAGTATCTTCGTTAAATTCACCGGCCGTTGCTTCACCGAATGTACTGACCTGTTTGTATGCAAATTTATTTTAATATGATTATAAATACACTACCAATATTAAAACTATGGGAAAAATATTGAATTACCATACTGGATTCGCTGGAACTTCTAGCACCTAATTCACTACTACAGTAAATAGACAAATCCATTGTTAAAAGTCGGTGGAATGCAACTGAATTTGCGGCCATCATGAATCTATGCGCCGGAAAGGCTTTTGAACCAGTAACCAGCACCATATCAGTATACATCTACAAACGTAAATAACGCATTTTTATTAACAGAAACTTAGAACTTATTAAAATTATATAAAATAATGAATAATACCTGGCTTAAATACAAATTGGTCATGTTTTCAGTATACGTACTGGAAGATACTGCTACTTCTGGAGGTAACGGTTTCGGTGGTTTAAATGGTGCCTAGAAAAAATAATACATTTAAATATAAAACAATTTAAAATATATTATACTGTTTGGATACTTTTTCTTACTTGGTATAATGGTCTTTGTACTCTCTTTAAATTAGTCATCCAGAAACGCTGCTGTCTTCGAGCCATCAAAGCGGCCCGTATAGCATTTTCGAACACTTCATTCACACCGTAATAAGTGAATACTGATGTTTCATAATAATAAACACCTATTTCATGCGCCAATGCTCTTCCCTGATCAGGCATTACGAGATCACTTTTTCTTGTGGCTCTTTAAAATTTAATAAACAGGCTAAATACACATATACATAATATGATAAAAGTCAATCAAGATTGAATGGTAGGCAAGTATACCTAACGAATGGACTCCTGTCTCTGAAATATGACAGATATGTTTCATCTCTATACATATAACGCAGATCATTTTTACAGCCGACCAGCAATATGGGAGTGTGAGGGCAGAATTTCCGAATTTCAGGATACCACATAGCTCCACAATTGCGCAAAGATACCGGGTTGGTGATGGAGAAACAGAGGAGGACCACATCAGACCTGTACACGATCAATCATGTCAAGCACGTACTACATATAATGTCAACAGATTATCAAAACAATGTTTTACCGTCCATATGCGAATCTTCTATCTTTGTCATGATCTCCGAATGTATCCCACAGTCTCAGCGACACATTTACACCATCGACGATCTCCCATGATCTCTCTAGCACCTTAAAGAATATAATGCAAATTGATATAAAGTAATTGATGTGGTGGTTTTAGTATATAGTAATGTAAAATACAATACATACATCTTTATAAATTCTATACTGATCGATTGCCCAAACTGTAGGAACATGTGTAGTGAGCAATTGAGACAGAGACACATGCTTGTTGCAAGCACGAGCACAGATGAGTCTCGTTTTGCCCACGGCTGTATCTCCAACTACTACACATTTCACAAGCTCCTGATGTGGCTGCTCGTTATCCATTCTTCCATAATCTTAAAACTATCTGAAACAATTAATATACAAATTAGTTTCGAGACGGTAACGTGTCGCCGTGACACGGGCATCGTAAACAAGGTGTCTGTAAAAAATGGCATAATAAATTTTGCATATACGCATTTTCATTAAGGCAAAGCACACGAAAACAGGTAAACAAAGAGTGCTAGTAAATCCTGTTAAAGTCAGCTGATATTTTAAAGTGTCAATGAAAAACAAACACGCCAGTATGAATTCAATAAGCACAAAGAAAAACAAATGATTTCTCTCTCTCTTCCTTCTCGAGTTGAAGGTTAGTCAACAAGATCATGAATAGGTCATGTAAAATTCTGTAACAAAGAATATTGCACTTTTATCTGTTCCATTTTTTTTATGTCAATAACTTAAATCGATCAAAGAAGACTAAGATTTATTTATATATAAATAAAAATTGTAATTCTTGAAACATTGAAACATAAAATAACTCATTTAAAACTAGTCTTGTCACTTGCTAAAATCCAATCTTGTATGTTTTAATTTATTTTCTCAGATAATTATAAATAGGCATATTATTCCAATTGTATTCAATATATTTCATGACTTACTATCTTTCATGAGTATTTCTTTTATATACTTGTATTTGTAAATTATTTGAAAAAATAAAAAAGAACAGTTATTATCTTACAATTCAGTTTCCTTCCTTATGTTTATATGAACATATATAATTAACAATTTATTTTTCAAAAAAAAAATTAGTAATGAGTACATATTCGAGGCTGTCGCAACGACATACCATGATAACATCTAAAACCTCTCCCGCCCCGTGGTGGAAATAAAATAGAATGATTGAGGATTCGGTGATTACATCCCAAATTTGAATCGCTACCAGAATAACCGCCGCTACGAAAATCATTCGCGCGTGTCTCCTGTCGCACGAAAACTGCCCAAATTATTACTCAAAACTACCCAAATCTCGTATAAAAAAGCATTTGTTCAGCAATATTTGGGCAGTTTTCTGTACGGCAATTTTCCTATGCGACGAGTTTTCGTGCGACAGCAAAACCGCGCGAGCGATTTTCGTAGCGGCGGTTATCCTGGTGGCGATTCACATTTGGAATATAACCCATTTACCATGATTGAGATATAAATTAGATAGCATCATATCGATAGATTTTTTTTTCAATTGTCAAACATTATACATACATACATATGTATGTATTGTAAGTATATTACAAACATCGATGAACAACAATAGTGTTTATACAGTATCATAGAAACATATATGGAAAAATTCTATAGTATTAATATTTCGAGTAATACACACATTTTACAGGGTGTAGCATATTTAGAAATTTGAATTTGCAACAGAGGAAAAGTTTTTGCCAATTTGGTAGAAACATTTCAATGAAATCAGATAAATTGGCAAAATCTGATAGGAAGCGATCGACCTGGAGTCACATATATCCGAGTCTGGCCAGTAACACCGGGACAGGGAATGAACCCATGATCCCTCAGTTGAAAGCATTACAAGCTAACCACTGATGTTGCAGGTTTTATTGAAATACAGTTTTAAAACGTTCAAGATATATAAGTAGAGAAGATTTTTGCTATAAGAATAACTTTATGTTCAACTGTAGCGATAGAGTTTTACCGAGCTTGATGCGAATAAGACAATTGAAAAGGTTAAAAATCACCGACTGATGAAAAACGAACGAACCAACGAACTGTTCACTTGGCAGCAATCAACTCAACAAACGATCCACTTGGTGCATCGATGATATTATGTACTTAACTGTGTGAGTGTCTCAGTCGTCTGCAGTGCAAAATGCAAAAAGGCAATCATATATGTATACGTACATTTCCAAGAAATTCATTAACCCTTGTGCTGACATATTTTCCGTGGAGAGCCCGCCACGTTGAAAATTTCGCCAACATTTCCAACTAGAATTATTTTGAAATCCAATAGAAAGCAAGTGTAAAAATTGTAGCTAATCCAAACAAACCCTAGATAACTACCGCCGAGGATTTCGAGTTTTGTAAAGGTGTGTTTAGATTCTATTATATCTTGCAACAATATGAAATAAGTAAAAGAAGTCTATTAATGAATGTATTTTACCAAAACTAGTTCCATCTTCTTCATTGTTGTTAAAATGTAATGCTCACAATCTAAATGCCAAGCCACAATCTAAAATACCCAGCAGCTAGGGATTTCCATCGGGAAATTCTGCTATGGATATAAATTCAGAAATTCCGGTGTAAACCAGTCTTTATAAACATTGACAAATGAATGACATGGATTACAAGACCCATGTTCAATGCATTTTTTTATGTTATATACAAGACCCATTTTCAATGCATATCTTGCAACACGGTGACCGTCATCGCATCGAAAGGTCGAAAAATAGAAAATGTTCGTTTACCATGAAGTCATATGAAAAGCTGGTAGTATATATATATCAGTGGCGTGCGGTAAAACTCTCTCTCCTCCCGTCGAACAGCCGCACTTAATTTGCCCGAGCAGGATACAAGAGGAACAGGCTATTCCTCCCGTATCCTGCCCGCGCACATTAAGCAAGGCTGTACGACAAAAAGAGAGATAATTTCACCGCATGCCACTGATATATTATATATACATAGAACCGTTAACCATGAACACAATATTTTTGATCTTTCGATTTTCGATCTTTGCTTTCCGATATTTCCTTTTTCGATCTTTCGACCTTTCGATGCCGTGATGTAGACCCCTTGCAACAATATGAAATAAGCAAAAGAAGTCTATTAATGAATGTATTTTTCCAAAACTAGTTCGATCTTCTTCATTGTTGTTAAAATGTAATGCTCACAATCTAAATGCCAAGCCACAATCTAAAATACCCAGCAGCTAGGGATTTACATCGGAAACTTCTGCTATGGATATAAATTCGGAAATTCCGGTGTAAACCGTTCTTTATAAACGTTGACAAATGAATGACGACCTGGAAATGCTTAGCTGGAAGTATTATTATTTTTTGTATAAGCTGAAAATACAATGCCTATAGTCGTTTTTCAGGTCCATGGACTTGTTGGCAAAACGCTGATCGGCGTTGGTCGGCATTCAAAGGGTTAACAATACTGAAAAACAATACAATCAGCGAATGAGCCGGTACATTAATCGGCTAATACCCGTATGAACCCTATTAGCGAAAGATGGCGAAGACATTGCTAAAAGGACGAAAATACACGGCGTTATTTATGTTGTGGGTAGAGCTGGGGTTGGGGAGGGTCGGGGGTGGAGTGGATCGATATCGGAGGAACGACCTCTCCGACGAAGAGTCCGGGGGCGGAGGCGGGATGCAGGGCGCTCCGCCCCACCGCTACTGCATCGTCCCCGGCCGGTGCACAGCCTCATTTAACATCTTTGCCGACGATGCACCTCGCATCACTCAACTCAGATGTGAATTGACTGCCCGCCTGGATGGGGAAAATCTCATTTCCGGTCGGCGGAAAACTGGAAATTTTCACCGGGAACAATGAAAGGTAACGTGAGAAGAGATTCTCCACCGTGCGCCTAATATAATCATTTTCGAGATATAATACGATAAGTTTGTCGTAGGAGTATAGTGTACTATGTAGATAGAGTGTCTGTCATCTAAAATATTCATGATACGTACGACGACGCTTTCATACCTTTATGTTGCAAAGCTGTGAGCGAAACTAGACTCAGACTCGACTACTACCACTCTAGTTTATTATAATATTATATATGTATGTATGTATATATATTATTATTTTTGGTATATCAAGCATTGCTGCTTTATTATGGTAAATATTTATAGTGTCTATCGTATATTTATAATGTTTTGGGAAGCATATTTTATTTATAGTGTTTTTTTTTCATTGTCTACATATGTATGTACATAGTAAATTTACGATTGGATGGAATCAAGGCTGACGAGAGGTAGAATTACTGGATTCCGTGTCATTTGAAAAGCCTCGTTTATGGAGAAAATCATTACAAGAATATATAAAAAAAAATGAATAATTTTTTTTTAGAAAGCTTGATAGAAGGCGTAACTAGTGTAATAATTAACACATAATTTTGCACTCGGTAAAATATCGCAATTCGGATCAACGGAATTAATAATTAAAAGTTAAATTAATTTTTTTGGAAAAAAAATATTTTGTTTTTGTCAGTCACTCTGTGACTGACAAAATGTGAATGAAGTGATATACCGCGTCTCTTTCCACGATATACGATTCCAAGGGGAGAAAGAGAGACGGAGCGTGGTTAGTGAGCACTTCGTGCATACTAGCAAGCTTCGTATCTTTCCACGAAATACGATTCCAAGGGGAGAAAGAGAGATGGAGCATGGTGTTAACATCGAGTACTTCGTACACACGCACGCATTAGACAATTATTATATACGATATAAATATTGATTTGACATTTAAAAATATACTCGATGCACATTAGATATTAAAAAAAAATTGTCCACAGCGCATGCTTTTTCTTTTATAATTATCAAAGATAATAATCAAAAGGGTTGAAAAGGGGACTGCTTTATTTTTAAATTTCTGAACTAAGTCCTCCCTCCACAAAAAAGCTCAGAATTTTTTTTCCATGACCCGGACTCTCTCTGAATGGAAGAAGGAACAAATTGTTTTGAACTATCCGCCTCAGATATCTAAATTTAGTTTTAGCTACTTATATCATACGAAATTGTAAGAGAAAAATAATGCGCTGCAGATGATTTTTTTTGGAAAAAATATTTTATTATAACCAGCACCATACCTTGGTGATTGCGTTAATGCTAACCATAGGTTGTCGGGTTTCATCCCGTGTATTGACCTCCATTGAATATAATTTATTCAATTTTTTTGTACTACTCCAAGTCGATCGCTTCCTATCAGAGTTTGCCAATTTATCCGATTTCATTGTTGAAACGGTTCCTAATCAAATAAAGTAAAAATTGGGCAAAAAACCATCCTACCCACTATGTCACCACTATTTGAATATGATTTCAAAAATTTTATATATATGTACATATGTACAAGTTTAGGTTTTTGAACAGTTTTTCCTATTATACTGTACATGAACATTATAATAATATAATACTTTAATTACTAACAAAAATAAAATAAAATCATAAAATTGAAAATGATCAGTAGATCAGTAGCTATTAAAATATATATAAGATACATTGTGAACATAATATATAGTAATAATAAAAAGCATTTAAAAATCAAAAATCAAGTTTAATACCAGAGGTGTCGCTCAGGGGCAAACCGAAAATGTCATAATTGGAAAATTCCGCCTTTCTTAAGTATTTAATTATTATTATATTTATGTACTTCGAACTTAACTTATTATTTTTTTTTTAGAAATTTGGTGTTTATCAATCACATCCCGTCAGAAAATTCCTGACATCCCATTTTGTAGAAATCAAATAAATTCTTCGGTGAATGAACCTGAATCTACATATAAGTTCACAGTCCAATGTTCCACAGCTACGCTACGCTGTAGCTCTAACCACACAGACAAACAAAGTGTCTAAATTCATTCAAAAGACAATTATTTAATTTAAAAGCATTGCGTCGAAGAAGAACGAATTAATTTTAATATTTATAAAATATATTTTCAATCGTCCCCCACTTATACCGAAATATGGCGACCCAACAAAGGCCTCCTAATTGGTAAACAATAAATAAAAAATTAGATTCATCATTATAAGTGACTCGGTGTGAATGCCCCCCAATGTCCAGACACGAGTGGACACATATTGCAGCGGTTAACAAAGGGTTTACGGAAAATTGGTCGACGCAGTCAAAGGGTTCATTGAAACGCAAGCGCTGTCTACGCCGTTACGCCCAGATCAAATGCTCCTTTCAAATTGAATGAAATTCAACTTCACAGGGCGAATAGGGTTAGTGCACCTGTTCCCTGTTGTCATCTCGATGAAATAAGGTAAAAATAATCATTTTCCATGCATGTGTATGTACATATGTGTAGGATTTTGAGCGAACCCAAGAATTATAGATTAGAGAGCCGACAACACGCACGCTACACAGTAACATTTCCCAATATACGGTTCGTAGATCCCCAGGGTTTTCAGTGACTTACGAGGGTTCTGAAAGAATTCTAAATTTATTATGCTACAATAAAGATAATTTTTATTGCTTTTCTCCCTGTAGTATACAATACTATCATAGAAGGACACTAGTGTTGTGCCCGATGAAATATAAGCTATTAATTAAAAAAAATTAAAATAAATATGTCGGTCCTGTGATCGATCCGCAAGCGGTCATATTTTTTTCTAATACCTTTTAAATATATTTAATTTAATATTTATGTGTTTAATATGAAAAAAAAAACTAAAAATACCTACCTACATATAAACAATATAAAACACCAATAGAATTTTCAATAGATGGCGCTAAATGCTCAGAGACTTATTAGACTAGAGCAGAGCATCTTAACCTGTGTGCCGCGGCAATATTTGTTCCCCGAACAGCACTTCGGCCTAATGCGTGCGAGTGAGATCGTGTGTGAAGGAGAAAACCGATGATAGTTAGCGTTTTGTCAGCTATGCATATACGTAAAAGCCAGCGACTGCCGATGAAGTACATACATACGTATGTAGGTACCTGACAAACTCTACGAGTCGTAAACAATGTGTGCCGCGAATATCCACAGGTTACGATGCTCTGGCCTAGAGGAAACATTGGTAGTAAACAGAATATATAGAAGTTTTTTGTTGATCTGTTATTATGTTCGTACTTTTTGTTGGCAGTGTTTTTACATGTCGAATTGAAACAACTATTATAGTACGGCAAACGTTATCTCACACAGACACACACACAGAATAGAGCCATTATATATATGATATTTTATGTTTTCATAGTTAAACGAATGTGTATTTATGCGTTTTTTATACAAAAAAATCTTGGAAAAAATGTTTTATACAATTAATTTAATAAAATTATAGGGATGTAATTTTAGAAATTCATTTTACGCCATAGCGTCATCTCATTTTCATCTTAATATTAACATAAAAAAGATTTTGATTAAAACAACATTTTAGAAGAAAAATTCACGTTTTGAATAAACATTAGTATTGTCATGTAGAGAATAAAAGATTAGCGCTCGTCGACCACTGGTTTACTAGCGCTGATCACTTGATCTCGTGTTCGCGCCAAAAAGGCCTCGACGTATGAACAAGCTGTATACAACAGCCAATAAGGTCTCGCGACCCATCGACCAATAATCTATCTGTGAGGAGAGAAGCCGATGGGTATAAATATTAGACGGTTTTGATCCGTGCTTCAATCGGAGCTGGCAGGCCGACGGATGTGTCTTTTACTCTGACATCGGGAACCCCTCTACACGTCCACGCTACAGCATCATTAAGTACTTACCTAATTTTATACCCAAATTCAAGAGAAGCATTTTTGTTGCCTCAGTTTATTAACTATCGCAGTTCTTTGAAAGAATATTTGTAGTACTATGTAGATGTGACGTCATTATTTTTAAAAATAAATAAGTAACCTTTTGGGTTTCACAAAGTCGTATCAATTAATTTTGCGAAAATCAAACGCCTTCAAGCTCCCATTCAAAATAAAACACGTGTCATTTCATTTCGATTTTTATACATTTCTGTTATCGATTAACGTGGTCTGTTTCTTGTTTTAAAATATATTCTAATCATACTATTTTTGTTTCCAAATATAAAAGTGTTAATTTAAGGTATGTGTGAATTTAAATCACGCGACCGACCGCTAAGTATTTTCCGCATGACAAAAATTGTAAGCAAACATGTCTGGAGCAGGAACGGAGCGGAGTATTGAAAATTAGATCGCTCTATTATGCTTAACTAAAATTTCAATTAAACGCTTGTGTACTTTTCAATTATTTTTCTAGTGTGTGGTCATTATTTGAAATATATGTATATATTTTTTCTAATTACATATTCAATATAAGAGAAATTTCGTATTGTAATAATTTATTATCACATATTTTATTTTTGAAACAGTTGACATAACAAATTTGATAAATAAATCGTGTCGTCTCTAAATGCAAATTTTTTGCCTTTCTGCTTCTCTCACCTACTTAAGAAATACACAAATAAGTGCGTACAATAAAACGAAGCAGATAAAACTGGAACGTAGGTACATAATACGACATTTCTTTGATAAAAATTTAATACGGCCTTGTCAACTACTGTTTTTCACGCCGACCGAAGACATGTTATTTTGACGTGATGACCGACGTTAAAGGGTTGTAAATTGCGGGGGTCGATCGCGAAATTGATTCTACACAGACGTACGTTCGGTATGAAAGGACCGTTTCTAAATTAAGAAGTCGATTTTAAACGGTGACAGTGTATAGGAGAGTTTATAGGTACCGGCACCGGCGAGAGCTTTGTACAGGGGAGGGTGACTATGACGTCAAATGGTAGGGGAGGATACGCGCCACCGAGATTAGGGGGATGAGACGACGTTCAAACCATCGAAAGTTGATATACTGTGTCGAAAGAGGAGATACAAAATGCGGCGAGGAGACTACGTGACGCGAAATTGAGTCGTCGGTTTATTACGAGACGCTTTTTAATTAACTTTTTTTCCCTTTAGCGGTTGGTGGAGTAATAAAGCAATAAAGGTTTTTATATATCAAGTTTTATACGTCGTAGCGTAAACAAGAGGTTATAATAATGTTAAATATTAATAAAGTGACTCGACTTGTAACCTTTCTTTAGCAATTTAATGAAGTTTTGAAACACCTACCTGTCATGGTGGAAGTTCGATTTTTGTCAGAATTACGACGACTATTGAAACTATTGAGACCTTTACGCTTTAATTAATGAAAATTTTATAGACGAATTTTAATGTGCCAATTATTTTCTTGTATATATCATTATTTTTTCTTGTATATGCTGTTGGTCAGACCTGGATTTGTGACTCCAGGTTGATCGTTTCCTATCAGAGTTTGCCAATTTTCTCTGATTTCATTGTTGAAACGGTTCCCGGAAAAAAAAATTGGCTAAAAAATCCTTCCTACCTACTATGTCACCACTATTTGAAATTTGATGGATGTACAATAAAAATTTATGTACAATTCATAGATGTCTCGTTAATTTGCGAGTTTTTTCAGTGTCTAGCAATTCAACGACTTATAATAAAAAAATGCTGCATTTGTATTTGTAATTGGCCAGGAAGGCGCATTGGGATTTACCTGTAAGGCCTTCCTGGTATATATGTAAAATAAAAATAAAATAAAATAAAATTTCTAAAGAATCACCGTTTGTAATTTTTATTAATATTCTCACCATAGATATCCCCAATGGATCATAATGGTCAATATATTTTTACATCTCATCGTAAAAATATATTGTTTGGATTCATCGGCTCTTTTTTGTCACAATAAATTCTTCACAATATTTATTTATTTTTAATCTATACCAGGAAGGCCTAACAGGTAAACCCAATGCGCCTTTCTGGTCAGAAACATTGTACATTTGATGCAAGTATTATACAAAGTAAATACATATCAATTAACACCCACAGAGACATCTATGGTCAAATTTGTAAATTTGCAGAATTTTTAAACAATTCAGCGAAATTCGAGATTGCTGAAGATTTGCGAGAAAATGGGTAAGGTTGCCAACTTGTTGGAACCGTTTCAATGAAAATATCTAAATTGATAAAATATTAAAATAGATAAATTGATCAACTCTGATAGGAAACGATTTGCAGAAACCAGTGGGATTTGAACCCGTGACCACTCTGTTCAAAGCATTATATGCTTACCACTAGTTTATTCTGCTGGATTATTTGTCAGATACGTACATATGTACATACATAGGTAAAATAGTCGATATTAACTTTGTTCAATATATGTATATTATAACTACGATATATATTTACCGACAATATTTCAAAGGCATAATTATCTATTCCAAGGCAACGGATTTTCGATGCATGCTTTATCATTTACTGTCGCATGGAAAGTAGCTCACATATAAATAATTAATTATATAAAAATTAAACGTCCTAAAGCAACACTTCCCAAAGAATGCTCTGCAGCTTCCTTTGGCAAAACGGGAGATAATTTATTTTATTTGTATTATACATACATACATACATATATACTATGTATTTAAAAAAAGGGCGGTAGTCAATAATCTCCAATAGTCTCCATTTTTCGTGCAACTTGAGACGAATGCGCTTGCCGCACGTAGCGCATGCGCTTTAGAGTTGAACGGACGGTTGAATTGTACGTCACAAACTTAAATCGGAGGAAATAATAAATTTTATAGAAGATTATGGAAATTTTCCGCTACAACGGGAGTGCATAGATAAAAATTACGCAATAAAAAAAAAAAAGAAATGATGCTTTAAAAGTTTTGGGAACAAAATATAATGAGAAAAAATTTTGTATCTTCGGTCATAATATTGTAACAAAAAGGAAACAAAAAGAGTGGCGCCGGCACTGATGAACAAAGAGCAATAGAAATTGACAATAGTGAACTATTTTTTTGCTGTCGAGCAACCTGACCGCCTACTCTTACTGATGAAACATAAATTTTCAATTTTTAGTCTATGGTATTGAACAAGGGTGGACTGTTAACTGCATGCGCAGCACGTATACGCCTGTTGAAAGTTGAATTTTGAAATGAAAATTGAAAGCGAAAGTTGAAGACGAAAACGACTAGGGGGAGACATAGCTTATAAGTTCCCTTTTCACTGTGTGTAAGCAGCAGCAGTTTATCAAACAATAAGCGCGTAAATAAGCGCGAGCTTGAGACCCCCGAATCTTGGGGCCCCCGAAATGGGCCCCAAATTGCTACCAATATTTACAACTTACAAATTATTATCATTGTCCACAATACGTTCGTAATCCAATAATAAATGAAATTAATACCTATTTTACATAGTATTTAAAAATAGTACTAATTTTATTTCAAAAACTGTTAGTGTTACAAGTAAATATAGTAAATAAATAAAAAAATATGATTTTGTAAAATCCTTATGAAAAACCATATACCGAAAAGAATAGTAAAAAACGACGATAGCATTTTTTACTGAAGTGGAGGCCTCAAATTAAAATTAACTTGATCCGCCACTGTGTGCAAATGAACTTTTTTTCATGGTTTTGTTCAGTTGTCCGTATGTTTTGTTCAGCAGTCTATAAGTTCACCTGTCGCTGTTTTCAACAGATTTGTGTTCGTTCAATAGTCATGTGTTCAGTTGTATGGTCACCAACAGAGACATATAATACATATGTGAAAATAGTAACATTTTAATCAAAGTTTTGGAGTTGAGCACAAATACCATTCATTATTAACACTTTGAGTGAACTAGAAATATATACATATATGAGAGATAATGAGAGCCTATAAACCAAATTTTATAAAATATAGAGTGAATAAAGAAAAAGTTATAGGCGTTTAAAAATTGAAATCTGACATGGCGAAAAGTGAGACTAGTCTAAACAAACGCTGGATAAACGCCAGGCACTTATTCGTAGGAGAATTTTCAAACGCGTCTAATGGTGCGTACGCACCAAGCCAACGAACGGCCCACAGGCCAACTTTTAAAACCAGTAGCGTACAAAATATCGAAATAAAAATTAAATTTAAAAATTGAAATTAAATATCAAAATTAAAACTATTATTATTATATTAAAATTAAATTCAAGTATCAAAATAAAATTATTATCATTATATTAAAATTAAAATTAAATATGAAAGTTAAAACAGAACATGCACAATTTAAATAAATTTTCGAGATTGACCTAAAATTAGATCATCAACAATCACATACAGGTAATCCTCGACTTTTATTTGTCGAAGATGTTTTGACTTACGAAGATACTAAGATCGAAAAAAATCAAAGAATTATTATTTTTACTTCCCCGTAATGCGCAATTACTGAGAATATATCATGTATTAGTATGGGTGATCCAACGATTTTTGTTAACCCGGGGTGTTGTCGGTCACATCAAACGGATTTTTTTATTCTTCAATTGTTTCTCTCGTCGAAATAAATCAAGTAATTAAATCATTTCAGAGGTAAAATTTATCGGATAATGTGTGATTATTAATTTTATTTCGACGAAAGAAAAAAAACCCTTTGACAAATCACCGATTGTTTTTTTTTTTATCGATCATCCACGTGGAAATACAGTAACATCTCGTGACGACTTTAACAATTTTTTTTTTCGCTCGTAAGCAGAGAAATTATAATATTTCTTTGGTTTTAAATGCGTTTCGTCGTAATTCAAAACATTGTTGTAATTCAAAACATCAACGATGATCTAATTTTAGCTCAATCTCGCTCTTTAGCTCGATTTTGATATTTAATTTCAATTTTAAAATTTAATTTTTATTTCGATATTTTGTACGCTACTGCTGGTTAAAAAGTTGGCCCAAAATCGTCGTTGGTTTAGTCCGTAAGCACCATGATGGTGCTTACGGACTAAACCAACGACGATTTTCCGTTTACCGGCCGTTCGTTGGCTTGGTGCGTACGCACCATGATACGATATTTTTTCACCATCGTAATGGCGGAGGATACATTTACTTATATTGATGACCAAAATGAGCAATATGGCAAAGTTTGAAAACGATATGATAAGAGTCAAATTTTTTTCAGAATTTTAAGTATAAGTGAAACTAAAAAGAGGTTTGTAAAAAAATGAGAAGTTCGTAGCATGGATGGTTATTGAGAAAGAACAGTTGAAAATAATAACATAATTAGGGGTCAAAGTAGAGCTTAAATCACTACAGGTGTGACGCAAATCAAAGCTTTGGAGCGGAGCAGTCTATAAATTGGACTGTTCCAACGCGCCATTCCCAACATCACACAAGCTCATTTTATTTTACCACATACAACGTCACAAGGGGTGACTCACGCCATTTTCAAAATCAACAACTTTATTATTACCGACGGCGTCTCAATTGAATTCAATTAAATTGCACTTTAACAAACACCAAAGTGGAAACTGTTGTGCACGGAGCAACTCGGTCTCGAAACCAAAGCAGGTTTGATCCAGTTCGGGACTGTTTACCCTGTCTACTTACTAGATGAAACCGAGATTTTCGATCGATGAAAGTTATAAATCACTTTTGCTTTCTAACGTGACTATTCTAACGTGCTTCCGTGCGTCATAGTCGCTGCTCACCCTCCCAATGCGGCAAATCCAATTCTAAAGCCATTTTCACGTGTTTCACATCGATAAAATGACAAACTGGCATTTTGTTTAAAAATACCGAAAATTCCAACTGATTGATCCGTCTTCCGCGTACGCACGAGCGTTTTCAAGGGTGGGTCTGCTCGAAATGTTTCACGGGGCTGAATTGAGATCGGTCTACTTTATGCAGTGCAAATACACATTATATGCACACTGAACTGTAGCGACCTGATTAAGTCATCACTGCATTAGCTGGGAGTATGCGGAAAATAATTTAGTGTTTTCAGTTGATAAGACGAATGAAGTTAGCATCCGAGTCACATGAGCAAAAACAAGTCATATGAACATACATACGTATGTATTTCGCTTAAAATTATACCGGATATTTTACTGAACAGAAAATGCATGTTATATTTTACTTTGAAGTACATGTTATATTTATAAAGGATTTATATTGAATTTTATTAATCTAGATCGACTTTAATCCCCAAGAGAAGTAGGCAGGGTCATTTGATTTGTTTACGTTATCTGCTATTATTAAATGCTATTGTTTTTTTTATGATTATGTATACATATGTAAATGTATTTGTGTCTGTATATTTTTCTTTCTCTATTTTTTTCTTTTTAAAAGACATTCCCTTCTTTGTTTTTTATAATTTGTAATTATTATTATCCGCTATTTTATAGCTTATTATTTTTTACGATTATGTTAAATGTATTGTTTGTGCATATATATTTTTTGTTTTTGTCATTATTATAGTTATTATTTTGTTTCTTTTCTTTTCTGCTATATTTTTGACCATTGTAGCGCATTATGAATTCCTGTAATGCTATAATTAGAGGTAGGATAGTCACAGTGCTATCCATTGTTCCATTGTTGTAAATCCTTTGTAAAAAAGGTTCGGCAAACCTTTAACAATGCATTTACAACCTTTGAACAATACACGCCCCCCTCAGGCTCCGCTGACTAGCTATAATGGTCCAAACTTTAAATAAATAAATAAATTTCAGCGTTTCTCAGGGGGTGGGCAAAAATTTTGACTAGTAAGGAATGACTATCTAAAAAAAAGTGTATATGAATTTTAACTATTTCTTTTAATTATTTTTTTAGTAATAGAAATGCAATCCTATTCAACAATTTATTTCGTAGAATAACGAATTTATTCTACGAAAAAAAAACGAGAAACACATATATTTTAAAGCAAGACAAACAACAAAACAAAATATATTTGAATTAACATTTTTTTATGGGAAATATCGACGTGTTTATACCTGACAGTATTCTTAAGAATTTAAATATTATATTTTTGTTGGTTTAGTATTTTAATTCGAATTCATAATAATTCATAAATAAGAATTCATAATTAAACAACGTGGATAATCCCGTTCAAATCTAGGGGGAGGTTGCCCCCCCCCCCCCAAATAACGCCCTCGGAAGTAGGTACTGGTAATACTTATATCAGTATTGCATTAATCCTAATTTGGGTTCTTGGCAAGGGCTTTGTTTAGTTTTTGGTATTGTCTTCAGTTTTCACAAAGAAACTAGTGAAATTTTAGCCATTTTAGAAAAATAAATTTAGATTATATATCTGAAGTTTTCCAATTTATCTGATTTTCATTGAAACGGTTCCGAGAAATGGTCATCCCTGTCCTATTTCGCAAAAATTCAAGTTATTCAGCAACCCGATTTTTCGCTTATCTGCATAAATAGCCAGCAGCATAGCTCGGACGTTAAGCTTCTGCTTACCGTCAAGAAGGTCCCGGGTTCTATCCCTGAATGAAAATGAATTTTTCAGAGTATGCTGTTGGTCAGACCTGGATTTGTGACTCCAGGTTGATCGTTTCCTATCAGAGTTTGGCAATTTTCTCTGATTTCATTGTTGAAACGGTTCCCGGAAAAAAAAATTGGCTAAAAATCCTTCCTACCTACTATGTCACCACTATTTGAAAAATTTGATTGATGTACAATAAAAATTTATGTACAATTCATAGATGTCTCGTTAATTTGCGAGTTTTTTCAGTGTCTCGCAATTCAACGACAATTCAACGACTAAAAATGCTGTATTTGTATTTGTAATTGGCCAGGAAGGCGCATTGGGATTTACCTGTAAGGCCTTCCTGGTATATATGTAAAAATAAAAAATAAAAAAAATAAAATGCTGCAAATTTTTCTAGAGATGCCTCAGTGGACGAAATCAAAACTCGAATAAGAACAAACGAACGGGCAATGAGAGATTCACCACACATTTTTAATTTTCAGTAAGACAAAAATTCTACTTCCGGTTGGCCAATTTTATTCAAGACTTGTTTATGATTTAATGTTCAAAGTAGAATAATGAAATATTGTTTAAAGAAAAATATTGCTTCCGGCTTACAGATTCAAACCAAAACCTTATCACCTTAGAGATAGAACTTAAGAATACCTCTATATATGTACGTTCATAACTTTCCATCTATATACTAGGCAGTTTAAGAAAGAATTGGTTCGATGATTATTCCGCAAAAAGCGATCTCGCGCACGTCAATAAAATCTCGATCACGGAACATCTGGCACCCAAAAACTCCATCAATATTGTACTATCGAGAACTTGAGTGCAGATATTACATATTCGCAATTTTTGTGGCAACAATTATCAATATGTGACAACGTTATTTTGTGACAACGCAAATTGCGCGCGATCGCAATTTGCGCAATAATCCGTTTATTTTTATTTTTTTTCTATGAGGAAAAAGTCGCACTTTCGACTTAACACACAAATGCAAATTCAAGCAGCTAATCCATTATGAATCGGACTATTTTGGAACCTACCGAATATTTATAAAATATGCATCCCCAGTGGAACAGGAACCTTCAGAAAATTTGAAAGAGTTAAAATTAGCTTGAAGTTGAGTCTCAGTCGTCATATTTTAAACAACCCCGAATTCACCAAAAATAACATGACTCTGGTAATTTTATTCCCAAAACAAATATCTATTCAAGTATGTAAAGTAGAACCTCGATTATCCGGATTATTCACAAACAAACACAAGCTGTACGATTTTGCTGCTTTGAAATGCATAACATAAAATTTCGAAAATAAGACGGAGAAATGAGTCAGTCAGTTGTCTTCAAAATTCAATACTCAAAGGATGTTTATTTCTTGAAAATTTGATCGCGATTTAAATATTTATTTTTAATATTACCAATATGGAAAAGAAAACGTGTTGTATTATCATTAAAAGACAAATTAGATATAATCAATACTTTAAAAAGCGGTGTCTTAAGACGTTTTTTGTCAAATAAATATAGAGTTCGAACGTCAACCATCAAAATTATGAAATTAACCATAAAAAATTATGAAATTTACTGATTCTTTAGAAGATGGAAGCTCAGAGCGTAAGGTTATGGAGAAATCAGGAAATGAAGAAGTCGAAGAGTGTATTTTTATATGGTTCATTAAAAGACGATCGTCTGGATAGCCAATATCTGGTCCATTATTGTATGAAAAGTATTCGCGATTTGGCAGCTTCAAAAAGAACAGCTGACTTTAAGCAAAAATCCATAATTGAATTTCTTAATAAAGAACAATTTAATATTGATCTTCATGCTATCATACATGTAAATGATGTAGACCAATAAAAATTATTCATACTGAATGTACACTCTTTCCCTGTCAATTGTGATTTTTTCGATTATCCGGATTTTTAATTATCCAGACTACCTTCATCCCCAATTAGTCCGGATAATCGAGGTTCTACTGTATAGAAAAGAGAAACAAATTCTATTATATTGTTTTTATATAAAATATCAAAGATAAAACCTAAACAAAGCATAAACAGACCAACAAGAAAACTCTTTCAACACTTGTTGCCCCAGAACCCGAATTTGGACTTGACCAAAAGCACTTTTTTACAGTTTCAAAAAAAAGTTTACAGCTTCACTGTAAATTGGAAATACATTGCCACGGAGACATCATACACATGACTGCATTAAGTCATACGTGAGAAACATCACAATGTGTTAAATCTGACGCGGCCATTTGTAAATATTTACTATCGACAATGTAGCTTTACTTTAAGCATTACTTGTACATGTTATTTTGAAACTCGAGAGCACATTAATGTATTATTGAACGAAACACTCATACCTCATACCTATCGTAGAGTGTTAAATATAACCATTTAAAGGCTTCCGATAACATTATAACAATAAATATGCATTCGAAACACTCTAATAATATAAAGTGGCCACTTAAGTTAGCGCAATCTAAAACCGTTTAACAATGACAACAATAGTACGCCAGTAGTTGATAAGATGATATTTTTGTATGAGCAAACAAGAAAAGTTATGTTGTAATTTATGTGTTATCATTCTCAGAATTTACCTGATTTTCTAATAATATTTTTTTCTGTTTGCCGTATATGTTCGCGTAATTTGCAACGGTGAAGCTTTGTTTGCCGTTTTATTATCATTTAACGATTTTTTCCGGATCGACTGGTTTCAGATTAAGAATTCTGAAGTTTTGCAGTTACTAAATGTTCATTCACGAACAGGTGATATCTTGGAGCATAAGGGAAAAGAGCCAAGTTTAATGCGTCACGATGACGATAGCAAGTTTCTTGATCTCAAATAAACAACATTTCGACCGGACACATTATTTAATTAAAAGAAATAAAACACGAGCTCGGCATGTGTCAAGATCCAGCATCGGAGTGATTAAATAGTTGCTAAAGTTGCTAACATTCAAATTTGTTTTTTTTTTTGAAGAAAATCTTATGGGTATTGATAGCATACATTTCTCACAATTTTTTCTTGCGATAAACGGAAAATTTTTTGTCTGATAAAAATTTTCCGCATTTATGTACATATGTACATACATACATACATATAATATATATGTAAATGTGTATATACTTGGCCCATTTTCGCGCGAGTTTTCTCTGCAGAGGCTTTGTCGCAATGATAGATTAGCTTTATGATAGTATGTATGTAGAAGGTATATATAGAATGCGTTACAAGCTAATTAACATTATTAAAACTAAAATTATTTACACTTAATTTATCATGCCAATTAGTGACAAGACAGCGATTGAGTAGAAGGGAAAACTGCGCTTTTGATTAATCACATTTTAGGAGTACATATGTACATAGGTAGACTGTAGTAAAAATGATTTTAAAAGAATGTTATTGTACATAGCTCTTGTTGTAAACATAGATAGAAATATGATATTGAAAGAAATATTTGATGTATATATATACATGGACGAGAAGCATGAGCAGACAAAAAAATGATCCCAAGAGGAATAGAGCGAAATCACACAGCGATGAACGGCACATCGTGTGCATGGCTCCCCGCTGTGGGTGGTCCCCTACATTTCTTTAAATATGGGATACATTGTTATCGATCACTGTCTAACAAGGATACAATTTTACCGGGGCGTGCTGGGTGTTTCATGAATATGTGCAAGGCACGGCCCATTTTTTTTCCGCATGTTTAAAAGTATCTAAAAAAACCACGTGCCACGTGCACCGCTGTGTGTTTTCGCCCATAGGAAGATGAGAAGACAATGAAGACCAATGAACCAAATAAATAACTACAAATATAGAAAACATAATGGTGGTTGCGTTAATGCTAACCACCTACAGGTTCCGGGTTCTAGCCCTGGGTTGACCTCGATTGAAATTAATTTATTCCGAGTACCACTGAAGTGCTGTTGGTCAGACTTTTGTGACTCCAAGTCGATCGTTTTCTATTAGGATTTGCCAATTTATATGCTTTAATTATTGAAATGGTTCATCACAAAAAAAAAATGGCAAAAAACCATCCACAGCCCACTATGTCACCAATATTTGAATATGATTTTAAAATTTATATATGAACAAGTTAAATACTATAGATGTCGCTCAGGGACAACCCGAATATGGCATCACAGGAAAATATAAAATTGGGTTCATCGGCTATGCCGCCTTTCCCAAGTATTAAATTATTATTAAAAAATATATACATATACTATTTTTATTATATGTACTTAGTATTTTTTTTTTAGTAATTTGGTCAGACTACTGTGACTCCAGGTAGATCGTTTCCAAGAATCAATGGTTTGCCAATTTCACAAAAAAATGGTGAAAAACCATCCAAGGCCCACTATGTTACCACCATCATATATGTATGTAATATCGCTATTTCGTCTGTGTGTGTGTCTGTCTGTATGTATGTATATCTATCTGTCTATCTGCCTGTCTGTCTACCTGTCTGAGATAACATTCGCCGTACTATAATAGTCGTTTCGATTCGACATACATACATATGTACGTCACAGCTAAACCACTGCCAAAACGTAAAACACTATGTACATAGTTTGAATATGTTTATAATCTATAATTTATATACATATGTACAAGTTTAATACCATATTATATCGCTCAGGGGCGACCCGTATTGAAAATATAAATTAACAAAAAAACAGCATCATAGCTCAATGGTTAGCATATAATGCAAACATCTAAGGGGTCACGGGTTCGATACCTGATCGGATGTTGCTGTCCAGACCTTAATATATATACATGACTCCAGGTCGAACATTACTTATCAAAATTTATCCAATTTATCTAATTTCATTGTTGAAACGGTTCAAAAAAAAAATTTACCACCTACCCTCTTTTGGCACAATTATTTGAATTTATTTTCAAATTTATAATAATAATATTATAAATTTATAGATAGTACATATGTAAAAATTTGGCCATAGGTGTCGCCTTGGGGTAACCATTGTTAATATAAATTGGGAAAAAAACGATCCGACTCGCAGTCTGCCTAGTTTCCGACATCAATACAATTGTAATAAAAAAAGAAGAATGAAATACTGAATTTAGATGAAATTACAGTGTTCGGCCTTATTGTACTTTTTTGGTTGTATCGGAACGGTATTCAGATGTGGAGATAAATAAATATGTAGCACGTAACATATCAATTAAACGGCGCTTAATGTATTTTCCGAATGATTTTTTTTAATATACATACATACTTTCGAATATACATTTATGAAAAAGCATAAAGTGTACGTGTACTTAAAAATCGTTTATCGTCAATTATAACCGTTGAAAATTCCATAGATATTTAATCATTCCCACTGATTATATTATTCATTGAAGGTTAATTCTTGTCAATATGGGAAATTCATCGATTCGAATATTAGATATTCCAAGAACGAATTTAATTTTTTGAAGTCATTCTTGGAACCTATATTAACATCTGACGAGTATATAAAATCAAAAAATTTCTGTCGCAAATCACTAGTTAAGTATTTCTGAAGGGGTGATTGAACGCCAGTTGCAACAATGGAATCATTAAATACTACATACACATTGTATGTATGTACATATGTATGTATGTATATGAAGTCTGGACCATTGCCTCTTGCTATCCTTGACACCAAACTACATGCCCAAACATAAATTGTCTGTAAACTTCACGTCTACATATACTCGTAAATATGACAATGAAAAATATTCAAGGTCTTCTATAAGTCCTCAATACGTACAAAAGAAAAGCATGTCATTATTTCACTATGCAAATTTCCAACTCGTACGAAAACGTATCAGAATTTAGTAACTATAAATGAAATAACCATTTCTATTCCTGATTTTGACACTATACATGTGTAGAACATTGTATGAAAATTCCAGCATTTGATTGACATACATATCATATTCCTAACACGTCAGCTTAGTACCTCAAAGTATGAATTTCACCAATGCTTTAAGATGCTACTGAAGCCAAACAAGTTAATAAAAAAATGTGAATAAAATCTCAATAGGAGGTGGTTGGCCCGTCGTACAAAGGTTGACGCTCGAACATTTAACCTTTCCTATTTTCAGGATTTCTTATTCAATCCTTGCATGTGTATTGCATATCATATCAGCAACCTTACTAATGTTTCAGCAACCTTACTAATATTGGTGAATTTACGCACAGGCGGGGTAAATTTTTGATGAATTATTATAGTTTTTCTATACCAATCCAATACGACATATCAGTTGAATTACTTTCTGAAGAAAAAAAAAAGCGTTTAATATTTTTCTAAATGCATCTCATTTCCGAGAAGCTCCATATTTGCACTCATTGGGGCCGTCGACACCAACAATATTAATTAAAATATTATCCAGTACCGATATAGCCACCTGTGGTGGCTATTTGGGAACTGGATACGGAAAATATTGCAAGTAATATTGTTAGTGTCGACGGCCCCATTGGCCCGAACTTACATATATATATAGCAGAATGTCGTCTTGAACTTGGTTGCAAATACCGTTTTACTTTTATTGTTTTCTCAAAATATTGCAGACTAGTGGTTTTACCCGGCTTCGCTCGGTATTTTTAATATAAGCCGCTTAAACATGGCTAATCTAATAGTAAATATTAATTTGCTTTTTTATTAAATTTATTTGAATACAACAAAAAATTCAACGACAGCCAATCAGAAACGAATGTTTTTTTCTTATATATACATATATAAGGGAATCAAAACTGAAATTAGAACCGGGAATCGGAATTGGAACTGAAACAGGAATCCGGATCCGGAACTGAAACAGAAATCGGGATCCGCAACTGAAAAAGGAATCCGGAACTGGAACTGCAACAGGAATCCGGAACTGGAACTAAAAAAGAAATCCAGAACCAGAACTGAAAAAGAAACCCAGATCCGGAACTAAAAAAGGAATCCAGAACTGAAACTGAAACAGGAATCCGGAACCGGAACTGAAACCGGGATCCGGAAATGAAATCGGAATTGAAATCAAAAACGGAATCGAAATCGATATCAATATCTTCGTCATAGAAAATTTGATTATTTCGATAACGTCACGGATTCTACGAACCAACAATAATTACAAAGTCTCTTTCGAAATTATATATTAGATGATAAAAGTCAATGGGGCTGTTTATGCGTGCACGCATACATTTCCGAAAATGCATTAAGCACGGCTTTCGTCTTGCTTCAATAATCCAGTGGCGTTACAAGGCAGGTGTGATAGGTGCGGAGCGCACCGTGGTATTACCACCTAGGGGGGTGACACCAAATGAAAAATACATGAAAAATACTATTTGTATAATACTAAATTTTAAATAAATGTATGCGCAGCCGAAACCCCTCGCCGATCTGGGGATATATTTGTTTACCTGAATTTCAAAATATCTCCAACACAAAAAATAAATACTATATATAAAAACGGACTGTCGCTAAATATATTTGTATATTTGTATATTTGTATATTTGTATATTTGTATATTTGTATATTTGTATATTTGTATATTTGTATGTGACGGACGATCAACCATCAACCAGTATGGGGAACAAAATTTTTTTTTTTCATATTTTTCATTTTTTTTCATATTTTTCATTTTTTTCATTTTTTCAGTTTTTTCATTTTTTTCATTTTTTCAGTTTTTTCATTTTTTTCAGTTTTTCAGTTTTTTCATTTTTTTCATTTTTTTCATTTTTTTCATTTTTTCAGTTTTTTCATTTTTTCAGTTTTTTCATTTTTTTTATTTTTTCAGTTTTTTCATTTTTTTCATTTTTTTCATTTTTTCAGTTTTTTCATTTTTTTCATTTTTTCAGTTTTTTCATTTTTTTCATTTTTTCATTTTTTTCATTTTTTTCATTTTTTCAGTTTTTTCATTTTTTTCATTTTTTCAGTTTTTTCATTTTTTTCATTTTTTCAGTTTTTTCATTTTTTTCATTTTTTCAGTTTTTTCATTTTTTTCATTTTTTCAGTTTTTTCATTTTTTTCATTTTTGCATCGGGGCGCTGGGGGCGAAGCCCTCGGGATGCCGAAGGCATCGGGGGCGCTGGGGGCGAAGCCCCCAGGGTGCCGAAGGCATCCGGGGTGCTGGGGGCGAAGCCCCCGGGGTGCCGAAGGCATCGGGGGCGCTGGGGGCGCCGGAGGCGTCGGCGGCGCTGGGGGCGAAGCCCCCGGGGTGCCGAAGGCATCGGGGCGCTGGGGGCGAAGCCCCCGGGATGCCGAAGGCATCGGGGGCGCTGGGGGCGAAGCCCCCGGGGTGCCGAAGGCATCGGGGACGCTGGGGGCGAAGCCCCCGGGGTGCCGAAGGCATCGGGGGGGCTGGGGGCGCCGGAGGCGTCGGCGGCGCTGGGGGCGAAGCCCCCGGGGTGCCGAAGGCATCGGGGGTGCTGGGGGCGCCGGAGGCGTCGGCGGCGCTGGGGGCGAAGCCCCCGGGGTGCCGAAGGCGTCGGGGGCGCCGGAGGCGCCGGCGGCGCTGGGGCCGAAGGCCCCGGAGCGACGGAGGCATCGGGGGCAAAGGCGTCAGGAGGTCGGCGATGCACAAAACGTAGTTCGTAATTCGTAATCACTTCGTAATTCGTGCATCAATTTCTTTCCGAAACCAGTCGATTCAATATCTTTAACTTTATTTTTATTCGAGTTTCAATTCCTTTTCGAAACCACCCGTTGAAATCAACGGGTCCAACACTAGTAAATGATAAAAGGCATTCCAACTCAAGAGTGGCTAGGAGTGCTATCATTATCATTACTAGAAGCTAGAAGATAACTAGAGAGAAGCCCGGTCACCCAATGGAGCATGCGATTGAACAGGTGCTTTTAAATTCAGATGATCATGAAATCGCAATAAAGAGAAGATCTAGGGTTAAAAAGAGATTGGCAGGGACGCAAACAAGGGACAATATTTTAATGCATTGACCGTTTTCATTCAAGAACCATTAGCAGCCATGTTTCAGGCTATCCAAGCCACGAGTCTCATATCTGCCACTGAAGATTTTTTACTATTTTCTCCTTTGGTTTGGAAGGGGGGAGGGGGTGGTGATACTATGTTTTACCGCACCAGGTGACACCAACCCTAGCGATGCCACTACGATAACCTACAGAACACTTTTATCAGATTAAATCAATCTAAATCGGACATTCTAGCTACTTTTGTTTCTGACAAAGAACTTTATCATATTTTAAGCACGATATTCAACATGACAAATCTTTTCTACTTAGAAAATATTTTATAAATACAGGGGGAGTATGTTTGGAACCCGATCCTTTTGAGTCCCCAGACATTTGAAACGCTTCAGGCCCATAGAGAAGTAAAACCAATACACAGCTTACTAACCAAATACCTGTATATCATCACCCGTCCTTATGCACCACCTGTATCAATCGCGACTATGTACATTCTAGTAGTTGAAAGTATATGTACATATGTATATGAACAAGGAAAGTGTCCGACTATGCCATTCATTCATTCAACAGTTGAACGAAAGAAAATGGGGCATTCCTAGAGTAACTTGAGCAGAATTTGTGCCAATTTTTGGATGTTATTTTATGCTATGCTCAACAAGCACACTTTGAATGTATGAACCACACCTGCACATAAGTCACAGCAAATACCCAATATAAAATACAAATTATAATTATCCACCACATACATACATGCAGGCGTAGCATTGAGTTTTATAAAGCAATATTAAAAAAAACTATTTTTAGATTTAATTGCTCAAACATGAATTGATTACATACATCGGTAATTACTTCTAGGCAATTTCAACAGAGTTTGTTCGCTCAAACGAAATAAAAATCTGAAAATTGAACCGATTTATAATTTTTTTTACGCACATAAAGAAAAAGATCCTATATTTAATGATGACCGTCATCAACGGGCAAATCCAATTTAAAACGTAAAGACCAGGTCATTAAAACAACAAGCAAACTTAAATATCAAACCTCTACGATCCTCAAATGAATGTCTCTGAGAACATTATACGAACACATACAAACATAATATACATATGTATATATTTATACAAACATACGTATATATGTAGTACTACAGTCTATACACATTTGCGTCACGTTATTCGAAGTTTTTCAGCTGAAACGTAGATGTACATTTTTAGAGCGGTTGACAGGAAAGAGGCATATAGGGGAATATGTATAGGAATATGTATGCGTCGTAGACGGTGAACTTACCGCAGTCGTAGACAGAGACGTAGACGTAGAGGGGAGTGAATATGGCGGCGCAATCTAGCAGATATCCTTGACTCTGTGGCTGCGAATTGCCTACGGGTGATTTGAAATCGCCATTAATTGTAATTTGACAAAATCAACATAGAGTGCGGATCGACGGCAACGGCAACGACAACGTGCGCGACGAACGCCACCAACCGGAGCGACAGACAGCGCTCGACTGCCGGTGACAGTCGTTTCGCGGTGTATTCGCGGCAAGGTATGCTAATGGCCGCGACTCGCACTCTCATTGCGCAAGTACCGGGAATTCAAGGTATGTTTTTGAACGATTAGCGTGATTGCTATCGAAGAAGGAGACGATAGGCCACGATTGAAACTTTCAACTGTGTTTATAATTAAAATTTTCTGTAGTTTTTAAAGTTTTGATTTATTTTTATCTAAAAGATAAAATACATAATTTCTAGTGATTACTATAGCGCGGCGCAACCGTGCTATTTTCTAGGAAAAAGGGCAAACTACAGAGCTAGAGAGCAAAAAAAAAATGGTTGGCAAGGTCGCGCCTATCTCTAGCGATTACAACTAGAGCTGTAGAGACAGAATCATAGAATGGCGGAGTCGTTATAAATCGAGTGATTCCAACTGCAGTTTCATATTTAAATCGCATTTATTTTTTTACAAGGCCTCTTCTTACTTCAAGGTTTACTTCGCAAACGATTCAATATCTTTTCCTATAGTCTTCCGATCGTTTTGAAGCTATTTTTCACTCAATAATGTATATGAACGTTAACTTAATAACCAAGGGTGACTCACCAATACCTAAGGGACTATTCATAGCGGTTTTACCAGTACAGTACTGCTTTTTTGGCTATATGTCTTAATAAATCCTGAGAAGTCCCCGACAAAAATATTGGCAAATTAGTCGAATATTGTATGTATCTGTTTACCAGGAACAAATGCTGACTGACTTTTTTCTTCGATGAACAATATGTGGTCCAACGATAAAACGCAATTGAATGTTTAAAATGTTTGCTAATTATTCACTTATGTAATTGAACTAATTATTCTTGTATAGAATTTTATAATACTATTCAAGAAAATGAATTATTTTATTCATAATTGTGCGTTCGTGATTACTTATTACTCGTTTTTTTTTTTTTGGAAAAAATGCCCTGGTTTTAAATTTGAGAAAAATAGTCCACTTATCAATACTTAATATTGCATAGCTGAGACGTTGTTCTATCTTTTACTTTTTCTCGTGTGTAAATACAATAGGTCCGGTGATCATTGACCACAAACGCTCGCCCAAAAGTCACTAAAATCTCTATAACGGAATATCTGATAGCTGAAAAGTCCATCATACTAACGAGATCTATCATACTAACGAGAACTCGAGTGCCAAATATTCCATATTCGCGATTTCCATAGCAAAGATTGTCTTTTGAGCGATCGCAATGTGCGTAATAATTCATTTACCGCTCACTATATATGCGCTTAGAAAGAACGACAACGGCCAATTCCCCGCTCTGGAATCGACACACGGCCAAAGGGTTCCTGCAGTATTGCCTAGCGAAGTAGAGGCCGCGCTAAAAACTGCAAAGAACGGTAAAACCCCAGGGGAAGATAATATTCCCATTGACTTACTAAAATGTGGCGGCCCCCCCCTAATTAATATCTTAGCTAGGCTTTTCAGCAAATGCATCCAGAACCAAGCTATACCAGAAGGATGGAATAACGCAACTATCATTTTAATACACAAAAAAGGCGACAAAAGCGATATCAAGAACTACCGACCCATTAGTCTACTTTCAGCGGTCTACAAGCTCTTCACGAAGGTTATTACAGAAAGGCTGAAGAATATCCTCGACGAGAACCAACCTATGGAGCAGGCAGGGTTTAGGGCAAATTTCAGCACAATGGACCACCTCCAAGTAGTTGGTGAACTAATCGAGCGCGCCAACGAATATCAACGGCCATTGTGCCTAGGTTTCGTCGATTATGAGAAAGCCTTCGATACAGTTAGTCATAATGCAGTACTTAACGCTCTAAAAACACAGGGAGTGCCGGAACCCTATGTGGGACTGTTAGCTGCAACATATAAGAATGCCACAGCTTCGGTTAAAATTTTTTCAGGTACAGATAGATTTAGCATAGGAAAAGGAGTAAGACAAGGAGATACAATCTCGCCCAAGTTATTCAATGCGGTGCTTGAGGGAGTTTTCAGGAAATTGGATTGGGATACAGCCGGAGTAAGCATCAATGGTCGCTTTTTGAGTCACCTTCGGTTCGCAGACGATATAGTTCTAGTTGCTCGTGATTCAGCTGACCTACTCATCAGACTAACACAGCTGGACAGGGAAAGTAGAAAAGTAGGATTAAAAATTAACGTAGATAAGACTAAACTAATGTTCAATAGTTATTGCATGCCTGATAGCATCCCCTTAGATGATAAACCAATAGAAGTAGTAAATAATTATTTATATTTAGGTCAAATAATTGACATGTCTGGTAGTAAAAATGAAGAGATAAAAAGACGTATGAAATTAGGGTGGAGTGCATTTGGAAGGATGAATGCTGTTTTTAAATCAAAAATGCCACTCTGCCTGAAGAAAAGGATCTTTGATCAATGCGTTTTGCCAGTGATGACGTATGGATGTGAAACTTGGACACTGAACGCCAAGATGCAAAATAAAATCCAATGCACTCAAAGAAGTATGGAACGCTGTATGCTTGGCATAACGAGGAAAGACAGGAAGCGGAACACGTGGGTGAGAAATATGACAAGGGTAGTGGACATAGTGGATAGAGTGAAGAGATTGAAATGGCAATGGGCGGGTCACGTAGCTAGGAGGATGGACGAAAGGTGGACAAAAGAAGTGCTTGAATGGTACCCGAGAGAAGGCAAAAGAGTAAAAGGAAGACCGCAAGGAAGATGGGTGAACGAAATTAGGAAAATGTGCGGAATGAGATGGATGAGTGTTGCGCAAAACAGAGACGAGTGGAAGCGTGTTGGAGAGGCCTTCATCCAGCAGTGGATGGCGAATGGCTGTAAATGATGATGATCATGATATATGCGCTACCTGTATAAGTACTCTAGGGATATTGATTGGAAAAAAATCAAACCCTATACGATTTGAATTTAATGAAGTTGGAAAGGTGGATTTACCGGAGCTTTTGGGCCCATTTAACGCTGATCAAGTCGCGTGTCGCGAGTCGGGACAAAAGATCGCCATTCAAAGCGCATCTTCCTTTCGCACACGCAACCGCACTGCGCAAAGCACCAAACGCGACAAAAATTCGCATTTCAAGGACAAAAAATATGTGTATGTGACTTTACCTGTATGTGTTTCAATTCCGAGTATACCAAGTTGGGTACAACAATAACAAAATAACATGCCTAGGAAAAATAATGTGTTGCATTGTTTCCTTCATAGAAAAAAATGTAATGCACAATATAAGGATTGCATTGCACAATTATGCTTTTTTTATGCACAATTTAAATGAAAAATTTTCGTTGTTTAGAAAATTTACTCATGTAAAAATAATTTTTAAAAACTTTCTATTAAGAATATAAAACTCACATAAAATAAACAAGAGTTGACGGCCGTAATGTAGTTATTCTTTGGTGCATCCACGATTTAATTTGAAGAAAGAGATTGGGGGAAGGGGGCGTGGAACTAAATGGGTTAAAATACTTTTATTATAAGTTCAATAAAATTCATTAAGCGGTTATACAAATTTAATTAAAGGTGCAACTTAACTTCTTTGAAAGTCGATGTACGACCTGATTTCTTTTTCGGACAATGACGAAGATGCCCATAAGTTAAAGCACCAATATAACGCTCGATCTCTTCCAGACAAAGGCGAGATCTTTTCGAGCGTAGACTTGGAATCGTAGAAGGTTCACCGTATTCAGAAAGACGGCATGGACTAGGAGTGCTCCTTTAACTAACGTCTTTAAAAAAATGGCTGCGAATGGCTACCCGGCGGAATCTCTCTTTCGCGAATCGCAAAGTATGAAATGTGGTTTTATTTAAAAGCTTAGCATTAACATTAATGCCAATTGAAGACAAATTAATATAATTGCTATCTAGGTCTGACGAGAGAGGGGTAGCAGCCGATATTAATAACCAAGGCACCGCAACGCAAAATTTATATTATTGTCTTACGTGTGTGTACAAAAAACCGGTCTCCCTCACGCGCCCGAAAGTGAAACGCCCGAAAACGCAAATATCGGAAGGCAAAGATCGAAAATCGAAAGATCTTAAGTCAAAAGATCAAAAAAAAGGGTGCATGGTAAACGCTACATACTCACTTAATTTGCGCGAGCAGGATACAACAGGAACAAGAGGAAGAGGCTTTTCCTCCCGTATTCTGCGCGCGCACATTAAACAAGGCTGTATGACAAAAAGAGAGATAATTTCACCGCATGCCACTCATATATATTATATATACATAGTACCGTTTACCATGCACCCTTTTTTTTTAATCTTTCGATTTTCGATCTTTGCCTTTCGATATTTGCGTTTTCGGGCGTTTCACTTTCGGGCCCGTGAGGTAGACCCACAAAAAACGTAGCTGGTCCGTAGTTACGATACTACACCAGGCTCCGGATTTTCTCGGGCGGCTCTGGTGCTATCAGCTGGTAGTGAACGGGAGCGACGGCCTTAGATTGACCGAGAAATAGTGTTTCTCCTATGTATGTGTATGAGGAATTGTGGGTATTATTTAAAGGGATATATTAGAGAGCTCAATACGGGTCTATTTCTAAATAGAACGTTTTGACAGAGTCCGAGGGTAATGGTCGAGAGGTGAGCTCGTTGAATCGCTAGCGGCGACCGGCCGTGTCGAGTGCAGTCGACAGTCGTCGGTGTGCGGTCGGTGACAGGTGTCGTGTGTTGCGTTTCGCGTCCGTCGGCTCTCTGCAGGGCTGCGAGGGGCAGAGGGAGAGGGAGAGGGAGAGGGAGAAGGGCGATGCACGGACACGGAATGCACGTCGGCAGCGGTGCTCCTCCCCACCACCACCAGCCACAACCACAACCACACCTCAACCACAACCACAACCAGCTCCACAACCAGCTCCACAACCAACTCCACACCCAACACCACACCCACACCCACACCCACACCCAACACCACAGCCTCAACCAACACCTCAACCAGCACCAGATCACGCCCACACCCTCGCACACGCCGTCTCCTGCCATCCACCACCACCAGCACCAACACCAGCACCAGCACCAGCACCTGGCCCTCCAGTCGCAGCAGCAGCAGCAGCAGCAACAGCAGCAACAGCAGCAGCACACGACTCTCGGCAACGCACACCCTCACGCCCACTCGCTCCCCCCGCCACCCCACCCCCACCCCCACCCGCACCCGCACGCCCACCCCCTTCCCCACTCGCTGTCGGCGGCTCATCATCAGATGCAGCATCAGGGGTTGCAGCAGACCCAGCCGCAGCCGCAGCCGCAGCCGCAGCCTCACCACCAGCACCAACACCACCTCACTGCCACTCTCCACCGGGAGCAGACCAGGTAAACGTCCACCCCCACCACCACCACCACCACCACCACTACTACCAACCCCACTCCTACCCTCGTCTTAGACTCCACTTTTGTTACAGCTGACCATAAATAACAAAAAAAACCACACACACGTCACCTCAGAATATTGTTACACATCTAGTGTAAAAATTTGTTTGAATTTTTTTCATACTCGTTTGCAATACCTACTGTTGTAACGTTCAATATAATATTATAAATATACCGTTCAGAATACTACTCGTGTGTTGGATCTTGTATGCGAGACCATCGACATGTCTATAGGTAGTTCAGTTGTACAATTTGATGCATACTTTGCGCAAACAAAGAGTTGAACTGTGTATTATATAGGTATACACTGTTTTAAATGGGTTACTATTACTATTGAAGATAAATCGTTCATAGTTTGATATGTGTATCTAGCAATTGGAATAGATGATTCAACTATTAAAAGATAAAGAAGGCGATATACTTGAAATATGTTCAAAAGGTATTCAAAACTTTAACGGTATGGAGAGCAAAATAAGTTTGGAGCACTGCAATATCTAAGTACGTGCTCCAGCTCCATGCTCCGAAGAAAAAGTTTGTATAGGAATTATACATATTTAAAAATAAAATGAAAAATAGTTTTAATGGTCGACGGCAAACTATCCTTTACCATTTGCCTCATATTGCATGTAAAATAATCACTCCAATGGTAGGCATATTTAATGCAATTATCCTCAAAACAACGGTTTTACTACAGTCTTCCTATACCGTCCATTGTGTAGAAGCTCGCTAACGTTTGTCTAGTTCATTTTCGAAATCATCATTCTCGGTGGAATTCGTGTTTGATGAACTATCTGTATTTCCTTATTGAAATGACTGAAAACTTGCTACTAGATATGACCGCACTGATTGATTCTTGTGCATTATTAAAACGTTGAAATATCTTTTGTTTCTCATGGCATTATTTCGGACTACCGAGCTACTAAATCCAATCAAATGGTAAATCATCAGCTGTTTTCTTATCTTGTGGTAGCCACAAGTGAATAGCGTTTTCAATTACAAAATTATCAAAGTTTACTGACGACAAAAACAGCCTTGGACTCGTACATATATACTTTGAAAACTAGATAATTTGGAATTACCATAAAACTTATATCAAAATAATCTCACCCGTATGAGATTTCGAACATTGAAATTTCATAAACCTTTTTCACAATAAAAAAAATGAAATTGGGCTTAACGACCTATTTCATCTCTGGCACAAATTTTTTGGAACCACTATAGTATCTAATGGTATAGAGGTGGTCGATAATATCTTTCATTTATATACCAATGCCGGCGGAAGTGAACTGGAAATATGGTGTAGGATTGTAATAGCGAAAGCAGCAATGTCACAGTTATCAAAGATTTGAAAAAGCACAGTTATTACAAACGCTACCAAGATCCGTCTTGTAAGGAGTACTATTTTTTCCATCTGTATATAGAACCGAGATGTGGACAATGAAGGCAGAATGTATCCATTCTTGAGGAAATCTAAATTAATATGGGACTACCCACGATCTGCCTGAGACGCATTCTACAGTTCTTCGGTCACATAGCACGAAGAGGAGAGGAGAGCCTGGAAAAGTTGATTGTGGTCAGTGGCATGGAGGGAAGAAGAGGAAAAGGTAAATCTCCAACCAAATACGAGCAGCGACACGCTCTAAAAAAAAAATTACAGGCCTTCGGCATACAGAAGGATGCTGAGAATCTCATGGATGGCGCGTCGTACCAATGCCGAGGTGCTGCCCCTGATGGGAAAACATGTCGAAGTACTCAAAAATGTGAAAAGGCGCAAATTGGAGTTCTTTGGACATGTAATGCTGAGCCAGAAATACGATCTCCTGTGCCTAATAATCCAAGGAAAAGTCGTAGGCCAACGCAGTCAGGGCAGGCGGAAAACATCTTGGTTAAAGAATATTCGGCAGTGGTACGGCCTCAGCAGCCGAGCACTATTCCGAACAGCCATAGATAAAGTACGGGTGGGAAATGTAGTTGCCGACGTTCTGGGAGGACAAGGCATGTGACGAAGAGAAGACAGGCTCTTGTGTGGCAGAAAACAATTAATAAATTGAAACAGTCAATCAGGCAAATCACAATCCTCAGGAATGAGGCACACAACTTCATATTATAGTATCGTACGTTCGTTAACAAAACCTCACCAAAGCGATATTTAATTAATGAGCATTTTCTGCTGGTTTGACACTAGCTTTGAATTGATACCAAAAATTTCTCTTGTTTGCTTCTTTCAATATTTAATTATATAGCCTTGTTCGAAGCTAAATTTGATATTACCAAAATGCACTTTAAAATAAATAGGATAAAATTATATTTTCCATTGAAAAACAAAAGCTGCAATTATTTTCCTAGCAACCGAATAGTATTACTTATTAAATTTGTACAAGAATCGATGCAAATTTTATCAATTATGATAAATATATGCACATATCTTCAAAACTCATTGTAATTAACTGAAAGCATTCAATTAGTACTATTTTTCACGCTTTTAAGATAGTCGGTTTAGTCTTCTATGGGGGTATGATTGCTTTGTTGGCAACTCGCATTGTCATACATCTCACTCTTACCATTATACATAAATTAATACATCCCTTATGCATAGTGTTTTCAACCGAGGACAAATCTTGCATGTCTGGCTAACCCTTTTTATTATACCCTGTGTGTACATTTGTGAGTGTTTTAAATCAATGATACTCGGGGCCCATTGAAAACCTGATTTCGAATAGGGGTCCTTACTTATGATATGTCGCCTGTTAGAACGTGTTTTTGACACAGACACGGAGGTCTTTTCTACAACATAAAGACAACTGCTGTGTGACCATTCGGGTTGCGACTGTGCGCAAAATATGACGGTGTATTGTTCCGTGTCGTTTTGTGATTAACGCTCCGATTGATGCCGTTTTCAGATTAATGGCTGGACCCATCGGACAGACGAGCGGCGGCAACATGAGCATCGGCATGGGCCTCGGAGTCAGGATGCCGCATTGTCCTCCGCCGCAGCCTCAGATATCCGTGCTGCAGCCTCGATCTCGTCTGCCGCTTCCGACTCAAATTCACCGACCGCCACCTTCACATCATATGCAACAGCCGATATTGACTCCGATGACCACTGTTTCGCAGCCGATTTCTATTTTAACGACGAGTGTTATTACGTCAACCTCAGGTATTGTTGCTGATGATGTTTATTACGCAAATCTCAATAGCTTTGTTACACGCCGTTATTAGATACTTAGTTGGGTATAGATTTACAATATTTTTTTTTTAGAAAGGTAGTAAATATATTTCATACAAGCTCAGATTATTTAACGTTGGTGTAGGATAATATTATATTACTGATATATGACATGAAGGTTTAAAATATAAAATATAATAATATAAAATATTAAAATATTTAAGTATATTTTGAATCATAATAAATCTTTATTTTTTTTAGCGTTTTATCACATTTAAATTTTTTTTTCAATTGTGTCAGTGATAGTTTGAAAGTAACTTTAATTGTTCCAAAATATTACATGTGTAATAAAATTTATTTTCAATGACTTAATTTCTTAAACAATTGAATCGTTGAGACATTTTCACCTTCAGCCGTGTTGTACATTTTTAATGTTCTCATGCAAAAATTTGATGCAATATTACTGCACTTTTTGGTGCTATCGGAAGAATTTCACAATGGTTTAGTTATGTTTTTATTTCATCTGAAAAATTGAGAATTTACATACATTATTTTCCTTCCATTTAAGTCAATAGTTATTTTAAATCAATATTGTCAAATTTGATAACATATATTGAACTATTAACACATGGCTTTTTATTACTAGACTTTTCTATGTTTCACTTCGCTAACGATTCAGTGTCTTCCGATCGTTTTGAAACTTTGTCATTTTGCGCGGGTTGGTCAACGATGCAAATTTAAATAGATTCTGATAGTTTGATGGTGAAAAATAATCGTAATAGACATGTTTAAAAATGCAAACATTTCGGTCATCTTGACGTTTAGCGGTCAGTAAGTAACTTTATACGTTTGACTCTTCGCCACCCTCTCGTTTTGTCAGATTTTAATTGTTTAAACGCCTATAACTTCATCTTTTTCTCACTATATCTTATAAAATTTGCATTATAGGCTCTGAGTATCTCTCATATATATTTTCACTTCACTAATAGTTTTGAAACTTGTAGAAATTTTTCTTCGGAAAACATATCTTCATCCAACGTAAGTGGGGCCCAGAAGTTTTTCTTCAAACACACAAAAATTTCTTGATTTCACACATGAGTGAACATGAGAAATCTTTATTGTATCTGAAAATTGATTTATGGCAATTATCCGCAGAACAAAATGTTCAAATGAACACAGTCTTCCTTTACAGGAATTTATCCATAAGTCAAAATTTCGATATATTTTCGTAATATGGGTGAATCAATAGCATCTATGGAAGGGTGAATGTTGTCTTTTAAGGGCTGAAGTGTTTGTGAAGTATTGGTATAAAACAGTAGTGGCTCGTCCAAATGGGTTGTGGGGTTACAGCCTCTCAGTATAGTACATATTCATGCTATTTTTGTCGTCCATATGGGCTTCGGGGCTGCAGCCTCCCAGTATAGTACACATGCAATGCTATTTTTATTTACGTTTGGGCAACGAGCCATTTTATCTCTGCAGCCCCCCAACTTTAAATCTTCTCAAGCCGCCACTGGTATAAACTTTACTTTTCAAATAACCTTAAAAAAAGTAATCAAAAGGCCCGAAAACATTCAAATGAGCTATGTAAGAGGCTCCATTTGAGTTATGGAACTCGGACATCATAAAATTACACATATCGATCTGTATTCCAACACTTATTTTTTTTTGTTCTAAATTTTCTAATTTGTTGTCATCAATTTTAGGTTCACATCCCGAATCAAATTCTGCTCTATATATATATAATATAAACTTCGATGAATAAACAGAATATGATAAAATGGAACATGTCCAATCAGAACAATGACAATTTAGAACAAGTTAAAAACATTTATTTTTGTTATATCGTGATATATTCGTATCTATTTATTTCCGTTTTTAGATTCAATTATCTCTTAAACCGTTGAACAAATTGGATTGAAACTTTTTCACATGTAATGAGAATGATGAATTTCATACACTATTATTTTTTAAATATTTTTACCTCAACCAGAAGTAGTACTTTTACTCTAGAGCAGCGTTTCTCAACCGGGGTCCACATGGCCCCCTTTAAGCCTTAGAACAATTAAAAGGAGGCACAAGCCAAAATTAAACTTTTGGGGAGGATTAGCAAACTCCAAGGGAGCTACAGGGAGCTAGTTTGAATGGAATTGATACTATATTGAACTGCAAGAATCTACAAAGTGATATAAGAACTCAAGTTAGGTTTAAAATAAATAATGATAAATTCCTGGATAAGCACCAAGCTCTGGGAGAGGGCGAGTTTATATTTCATTGCATTTCCTACATCATATCTCGTTGAATCTGGATTTAGTCGAGCTATTTATTTCCTCTCAAAAGCTAGTAACCGTCTCGATATTGTCAATTGAGGCGATCTTCGTTTGTCGCTGACAACATTATTAAACTAGTCATCAATAAACTTGCTAGTTTTGAATCAGGCACAAGGTATTTTAACACTGGTACTTTACCATTATCAGAAGGCATTTTTTAAAAACAAAATATATATTTTTTGCTTTTAATACGGACTGATTTCCTCTACCATCTACCTAAGATGCCGTAACATTCTTACAAATGAGCAGAATCTTGGCAGCAAGGATATTGTGTGCAAGAAAACATGAAATGAAGGTCTAATTGCCTCGCTGAAAGAACGAACCATTTGTTTCTTAAATTGTTGGGCCAGAGAATTGACGTTGATCAAATTTTGCGAGGAGTTCTGACCGCACTGGACTGCGGCAATGCAGCATGGCCAAATATTGTTTGTATGAAATTTGTCTTTTGTACCAACTCTAATGTGCTGCGCTGCGTTGCTGCGCAGTGCCGTCAGATCTTTAGGCACAACTGACGAGTGGATGAGAAAAATCTGCGTCAAGAATCTAAATAAACGACCCAAACAGTAAAAATGTCGATAGCTTGTTTACAACGGAAAAGAATAATGCCAGTAGAGTAATTCTTCGACAGTGGATTTTTGGAGGACTATGTCGGTAGACTTATCAATATTTGCCGCTCTTTAATTTTATCAGTATTTATATAAATCATATTAATAAAAAATATGAAGTGCATGCGAGTAATGCAAAAATCTTACCTTGTGAGAAATATAGTGTTGAAAATTTTAATGTCATTGAAAATTAACCGTAAAAACAGACATAAAACCAAAACGTTTAGTTCTGAACAGGACCAGGTGACAAGAGAGACTGATCGTTTTCAAGCTAATCCATGAAAATATAATGTTTTTACCCCCAATCCCACATCTAGCACATTTTTCTTTCGATTACCAACCAATACTCAACATCCTTAAAGAAATATATCTGGCAGTCGCAAAGATAATAGAACGTAAAATACCCAGCTCTATGCGGACCGAAGCTATGTATACCTGCTATCCCGTTATTTCCCTGAATTATAATTCGGTGTGTTACAAGTTGTAACTTGCAATAGTAATCCACAAGCATACAACAAGACAATCTAAATGAACGTACTTAATAAGAGGCAAAATTTTTCCTTAAGAGGGCTGGACAGCAGCGCCTTGTCCATACAAACGTACTACACTTCTCCCTACCTCAATTATGGCACTAGAGAAATTATTTTTTAATATGCTATGGATATCCACCATTGGGGTGCATCTATCGTTTTATTTTTTTTAATTAATTATTTTTTATAGGAGCTAGGAGCCGCCAAACATCTATAAAATCGCCTCTTTTTTACACCCACGAAAAGAGTCTAGCGTGGTTATTTAACGGTCGATTTTTAAAAAAATACGCCAATAGATGCACAGAAAATATCTTTCTCATACCGATGATGAAATTTTTTTAAAAATTGGTCCAGTTTTGGAGGAGAAAATAGTAGAATATGAACCCTCGATTTTGTCAATTTAAAACACGTTTTATCTGGTCAAAGGGCAACTGTCGCATTCACTCAATATATATATTGATATATATTGTCGCATTCACTCAATATATACAAACACTCAATATATATATCGAAGAAAGGAACGGTAACAAAATTAAGGTTTCGGGTGTACAGCCCTCTTAATTAAAAGAAGAGGTATGTAAAAAGTGCGATGTCTTGTTTCGTATTTTTTAAGGAATATAATTTTTCGACTCTCATTTCTTTTGGCCGCCTCTGTGCGTTGCACACATTTGTACATATGATATTACCAATATAATTTTCAATTTTAATTGGTTAATAAAATTGCGAAATGTCATCAAGACGCGAAGACGCAGATTTCGCGTCAACCGTTTTATATGTAAAATATTATCTGTATGAGTAATTTTGAAAACATGAATATACCGATATGTCGCTTTTATAGAAGTTGAGGTTATTTTTTTTGTTTTAAGATGCAACATATGTATGTATATACACATTACCTACATATATAAATCGAAACTATTTCCTTTCAAATACAATACGCGTAAGTTAGGTGTTTTTGCAAACGATGCATTTTTGTCACATACATATGTACGTATTTGATTTTTGGAAGAATACACAACTATATAATACAAATGAGTCGAAAGGAAGGAAAGGGGAAAACTGCAGCATCTCCCCCCCCCTACTTTTGTTCGCAACGTCATTTGAGAACCTGCACAAACCGGCCGGTTGCAGTGCGAATGTGCATGTGTGCGTTTAGCAACCGTGTCGAGCGCGTGCAGGGTATCGTGCAAAAATGCCGTTACCACTGATAGTCCTGGTGACTCTCCTGTCTTCGGGGGCCTTCGCCATGGGTCCCCCAATTGACTCACATCTAACACTTGACCAGATCTTGGCGGCTTTCGGTCCATTGAACTGTTTGCAAGGCGTACTAACCCAAAAGTTCTTCGATGATCTCTATTTCGGTGAGTCATCAACAAGTCGTTATCGTTTTGTATCAGTATCTGCTTTTGGCTGCTTGAATGTTCGACTTTTGATTTTAAATCGCACATGTTTCGATTTCCGTGTGGTCCCAAAGTCGTATTCGCAAGTCGTATCTCTGTAAGAAGATATCATGTAATGTATAAACAATAAATAAATTGGCGAGTTGTTTATTCGGCTTGTGCATGTTATATTCAATGTGACATGATTGAAAGGCCGGTCAGTTATTCACGCTTCATTCTGAGTTTGTCTTGTAGGTGATATTTAAGTAGCTTAAATGTAATCGATGATATTGGCGTATTTAGAATAATGTATTGAAATTAAAATATATATTTATAACAGTCCTAATTATTCGACCGACTAGTATTCTAGTCGTGGAAAATGTTTCGTTGTCTCATTTTTACAAGGTTTTTTATTATTATTGATGATTCGAAGTTTGACAATATGATTCACAAGCTTTGAAAAAATCAATGAAGATTTTTTAATACATTTTACATTGTCATAATCTGATCGTCTTAAGTCATCGTGAAGGTTTCTGCAATAAAAATGGGTGCGATTTAACTGTACATTGAGAAAAATACTCTGTATCTTAAAAAAAAATGTTTGTGCATTATTTTCGGTGCATTAAATAATCTCGTATTGTGCATCGAATACAATATTTTGGCACTATAAAGTGACCATTAAAAAATATGAAACGATCGTTCGGAAAAATAGATTTTAGCATTAGAATAGATACAAAAGTGTTAACTTTTGTTTACGTATTACGTATGAATATGAATGATGGTGTCGGGTTGTAGAGTCGAAGCCAAGGTCGAAGGTCGCAAGCCAAAGAGTAGAAAAGAAGGAATCCAGTAGAGAGAAGCGTTCGTCGTTGTTGGTTCGTATTTTAGTATTCGCTACGTTGCCGATACAGTTAATCTGTCATTTTAATGCACATTCCATCCGCTTTTTAAGTAGAAAATATTTTTTTTTAATGATCAAAGTAAAGTTTCTAATGCAATCTTTATCCGTCATTTTTTGTAATGTACAGAAACTTTTTTAAATGCACATTTATTTTGTAAAATGGATGTTTAAATTGTTCTCAATGAAAAATCTTCGACTTTTCTGACTCGAATATTAAGTTTTTGCTTCCTGTTTGTAACTCGTGGACCGCTCGAATATTCCTAAAATTCTCTATGAGAGTCTTTAAAAGTATTTTTTGCAAAGTAACTTATAATTACAAAGTTTTTATAATTACTTACGGCCCACAGTGAGCTAAATCCTACTCTTCAAACTGTTAGGACATATGTATAGCCAGCAGCAAGGCTCGGTGGTTGCGTTTATACTATATATCGAGAGATCGCTGGATTCGATCCCGTGAGCTGACCTCAATTGAAAAGAATTTATTCCGAGTATAATCCTTAATGTTACCGTTCAGACTTAGATATTTGTGACTCCAAGTCGATTGTTTCTTATCAAAGTTTGCCAATTTATCTGATTTCATTGTTGAAATGGTTCCTCCATCAAATTGGCTAAAAACCATCCTACCCACTATGTCACCACTATTTGAATATGATTTATGTATGTACAAGTTTAAATCCATAGATGTCTCGTTAATTTCAAGTTTTTCGGTATGTAGATGTATGTAAAAATAAAATTTGCTGAGAGAAAACTTTCTGCCGAGACCTTGAAATTGTTCAATTTTGCTCAATTACTCGACGTTTTATAATATCACATTTTGAAAGTAACAACCATGTACGGCGTTTATACTTTTTTTTTTGAAAATTCTCAAACACTCCTTTTGATGTATTGTTGAATTTGCAAATAGTTGTTAATTGATATATGTATATATTGGACTGCATTACTTATATTACTGTATTGTTATTGCAGGGACTCTAACGGCGGTAAGTCAACAAACAGCTCCCAATTCCACAAATGGAATGTCATTTTCACTAAAATCGACGACAAATACTACCAGTGAAACCATTAAATCTGACATTATTATACCGTCAGATCTTAGTAATGGCAGCGGCAAAGAAAAGACACCGATGTGCTTAGTGAACGAATTGGCTAGATTTAATAAGGTAAATTCGTTATATGGTCACAAATGAATAAAATTTAGAATATCTTTATATATTTGAATTTTGAATTTTAGATTCAACATCAGTATAGATTGACATCGGAACAGGGACCCGCACACCGCCGTCGCTTTACTGTATCGTTGCGTCTTGGCGGCGGTGATAAAGAAAAAGTCGAAGAGTATACTGCCGAAGCTCCGAGAATACGAGCCGCACAACATGCGGTTGCTGCCGAAGCATTGCATAGTACGAACTTCCCACGACCCCCGCCACGACCTCCTCGTGCGCTCCGAAATCGCAGAATGAATGGTATGAATGGTTTGTAACCGATCGTTGATATACATACATCAATGGAAATGTTTGATTACGTTTAATTCACTCGTTTAGGTTCTGTAGCCATTATGCCCACTGTGGAGCTGAACGCTCTCGCTATGAAACTCGGTGAACCTGCTGTGTATAAAATTGAGCATCATCCGCCACAAATGGGCCAGCAAATAAGGAACGGACCGGTGTTTTCTGTGCTCATGCGACCGAGGGCACCTCACCCTCAGCTCGGCCCACCATCTACGATGCACCTGCAATCGTTTAATCGTAATCCTAAATTTTATCAAAATAATCAGCGATTCGCTAATCCGTACAGCAAATTGCCGAATACTAATTTCAGAGAGGTGGGTTTATTTATTTTTTATCATTTTAAAATAATCTTTGCGGTGGATGCTATTTGACAGATTTTAATTTAAATCTTTTTTTTTTTTTAGCAACCTTTATATGAGGAAATGTACAGAGTTAAGTTGACTGTGGGCTCACATACATTTAGAGGAGAAGGTACGACACTTCAATCCGCACGACATGATGCAGCAGCATGTGCGTTGCAAGAATTGAAAAATAGCGAAAGGGACGATGTTGAAGATAAAGAACCATCATCGCAAGAAAGTATGCAATTTTCTTACCTTTATTTCCCGTTACGTTGTGTTGACTTGTTACTTTACACGTTGTGTATTGATTTTAGATCCCGATCCCGAAGATAAAAATTCTTGCGATGTTAAGTCGCCTGTATCAATGGTTCACGAAGTAGCGCTGAAATTCAATCTCCCAGCTTCATTTAGTGTTAAAAGTGAAAAAGGTCCACCACATATGAAGGTAAATTAATCAATATTTTAAAGTAATGTAACCATTTCGATGATTTTTTTTTGTTTGTTATTAATGCTTAAAATCTTATGAAATTATTTATTTAATCATTTGCTTTAGGTATTTACTACAACTTGCACCGTGGGTGATAATGTAACTGAAGGGGAAGGCAATAGCAAAAAAATATCAAAGAAGCGGGCTGCAGAAAAAATGCTCGAAGAGTTAAAAAGATTGCCCACATTTAAAAAAACTGTTGCGTTACCCAAAGTCCAAAAACCAAAAAGAAAACCTCAGCAGCCAAAGAAAAAAGCCCGAAATTTAATAAAAGTGAGAAATAGTTCTTCATTTTACCATAATTATGGGGTGCGATTTAACTGTACATTGAGAAAAATACTTTGTATCTTAAAAAAAAATTTTTGTGCATTAAAAATTTTCATTATATTCGTCGCATTAAACAATCTCGTATTGGCATCGAATAAAATATTTTGGCACTGTAAAATGACCATTAAAAAATATGAAACGATCATTCGAAAAAATAGATTTTAGCATTAGAATAGATACAAAAAGTGGCAGCTGTCAACTGTCAAAAGTGTTTACTTTTGTTTACGTATTGCGTATGAATATGAATGATGATGTCAGGTCGTAGGTGTTGAAGGTCGCAAGCCGAAGAGTAAAAAATAAGGAATCCAGTAGAGAGAAGCGTTCGTTGTCGGCTTATATTTTGGTATTTGCGACGCTGCTGGTACAGTTCATCTGTCATTTTAATGCACTTTTCATCTGCTTTTTAAATAGCAAATATTTTTTTCAATGATCAAAACAAAGTTTCTAATGCAAATCTGTGTCCGTTATTTAGAAATGCACACAAATTTTTTGTAATGTACAGAAACTTTTTTTAATGTTAAAAAAATTTAAATTGCTTTTTTATATGCACATTTATTTTATAAAATGGACGTTTAAATTGTTCCCTTAATTATGTATGGAAAAATGCTGACTCTTTTATCGCCTGTGTCATTCATTTGGACATAAAACTGAAAAACTTATAGACTAGCATTCATGTGAATTACGGTTAATCACTTTGATGTGAGAGTTTATTTAAAAATAGCTCAAATCTCTTTGATATAACATTTGATAGAAGTTTTCTTTCAGCGTTTGCTGTTTTCCAGCTATAACGGTATTTTGATTTTAATTGAAAATATCTAATATTTTAATTGATTTTTAGGAAAAGGGTGAAAGTGCTGTTGTATCAGAATTAAATCCTGTTTCTCGATTATTACAATGGGCGAACAGTAGAAGTGGTGGCTGCAGCAATGAACCTATTTATTCACTGGTGGAAGAAGCTCGTGGTCAATGGCGACGTGGTTTTCTCATCCAGTGTGAAGTTGCAGACCATCAAACAACTGGTTCTGGACCAAATAAAAAATTTGCCAAACGGAATGCAGCTGAAAGTAAGTATTTTAATACAATACATTGTGATGTGTACAAAAGTACTTTGTTGTTAATTGCAATAGAAGATGTAACGGTGGTACATATGTTTTTATTTAAGATATGTTGATTGAGCTGGGACTTGGCAAAACACCTTCTTTGGCTGCTTCTCCCAAAAATTCTCCAGATATATCTGCAGAGAAGCAAAGCGAAGCTAATAAAAGTCCTCGAAAAGTTACATTCTCTCTAGAAAATACAAAACAAATAGCCAATGAAGGTATTAATCCTAGTGCAACGGGTCGTCAACTCGTGCCTGGAGTACTTTTAATGCAAGATTTTCATGCATCCTCTCTGGGTCATTTCAAAACGCCAACAAAGAATGGTATAAAAACCTTAAAATTGCAATAAATCGAATGAAGTGAAGCATATGACATTAATGTTGATATTTTAGGCGTAAATGTACAAACGACGGCAACCATTGCTAAAGAATTGCTAAGAGCTGGAACATCTCCCACTGCTGACGCTCTCGCCAAACAAGATCAACATATAAGTAAATAAATATAATATTCTCTTTCAGCATACGTATGTTTGTTTTTGTTATCGTTTTATTTTTATATAATATAAACGAAATTTCAGGTGTCACATCCAATAGCAAACCAATTTCGAGTTCCGTTATAAGTTCGACCACCGGTGGAACTATGGGATCTTCTCAAACTAGTCAAGTGATACGTCCAAAAGACCAACTTTTATATTTGGCTCAACTTTTAGGGTTTCAAGTTCAATTTTCAGATTTTCCAAAGGTTCCTATATTTTTAAACATTATGCGATGTGAATTTATGTAATTTTTTTTAACACAATGTTTTGTTTCTATCAGGGCAACCATGGCGAATTTCTTTCCTTGGTGACATTGTCTACCGAACCACCTATGGTTTGTCACGGTGGAGGTCTGACAACGGAACAGTCACATGATCAATCAGCCAAGGCAGCCTTGGAAAACTTGTCTCAGATGGGACTCGACAACGTCACGCCTCATTCAGGGTCTGCAAGATCAGGAGATGGGTAAGAATATTATAGTGTTCAATTCCAGTATTCGATTTTCATCCTATCTAATCCTCATTTATACGTTTAGAAATTAAAATGTAAATTTAACTCCAACTGTCATATGAATTACAGCACCAATATACCAACTACAAGTATTTGTATTGTGATAATTCTATTTAACATTGCTGATTTTCGTTTCAGATTAAGCACTTTGAGTGGGAGCGGTGGGAGTATATCCGGTATTTTAACTAATGGAATTTCAAAATAAAACTGACCTACAGCATGTTATCTTTTGTATTAAATTTCTTATTATTTTGGAACATGTTTAGAATTTGGTATGTATGTATGTATGTACATGTGTTTTTTTTTTTTTGTTCCAAATCATTGATCAAACTTTTTCTAATGGTTTAAAAAGTTATTATATTGTAATATTGTAACAATTATATTTAACTGTTATTATATAAATTACTTGCTTAAATGAAATTAAAGTAAGTTTGAATAAGTGTTTTGACATCTGTGGTTCTATCTAATTCTGTATCATAGCTTTGGTTTTTGATTGCAGTGTATTTATATACTGAAAGATATAGCTTTATGCAATCAAAACTTTCAAATGTGTGAAATTATGATAAATGTTGAATAAGTAAATTTAAGTAGTTGTTAGCTCTTTAACAAAATATTTCAATAGTGGAATTTCATTGCCGCTTAAATTTTTCAAGTACTAGGTTTTTAACTTAATTTTTAATTTACAGTGGCCTTGCATATTTGACAACCTTGACTATAAACTGCATCCTATAACTATAAGATAATCACGGATTTTTTAATGATTCAAGATAAATATTTTACTAAAAATTATCGAAATACAAAAATTACTAATTTTTTAAATACAAATTCAACCAAAGAATACTTTAGCTAGCCAAATACTTGGCGTCATTATAATACTATTGATTCGTTCAACATTTAATTCCCTCTGATGATTGCATTTATATTATTATGTTACTGTTACTCAGTTGTAATGTCGAAAAAAATCGACAAGTTTCTATTATGTATATTTGAAGTTTTACGTGTACTCTCTTAGTAACATTGAATGTATGTATATTTAGGTTTGTCAAGTATGTATGTTTTCGTTGTTTATAGACGACAAATATAGACTGTGTATGTATTTGATATCTTCTATACACACATAAGAAACGGATGAACTGCAGATGAACTAATATTCTTAAGCTTCGTCTCATTCACGTGAACATTTCATGACACCGGTGAGAAATGGTGTTATCAAATATTTATTCATCATCGCTAGATGTATAATAATAGTGTATTTATTATGGCTAGGATAGTTTCGAATGAAATGTTCATAAGAATGCTGCAAGAAAAGCAATATATTTTATTTAATTTTTAGATAGCTAAATCAGAACGTTATTTTTTTGTTTCGTTTGTTTTGATTACCAACTAGCCTTATTTGTTGTTAGGGGCTCATTACTCTGTTACGTTGAACAATCATCGTTTACTGAGACCATTTTTATTTTTTTATTTTACATTGTCGATTGTTTCAAAACAAATGATACACGATTTAATTAAAAAAAAAAAATTGACCTGCTATATTGTTTTATTTGAAGAAAAACCCTAGTTATTTCATTTATAATAAAGCCTATTCGTAGATTTTTCATTGGACTCGATTCATGTATGTTCCCAATGCTATAATCTTGGAGAACATATCATTAAACATAATAAGTAACTCATTTTAAAAAAAATTAGCGACTAACTACAGTTCTCTTTTAGCACCACTCATGCAAATGTAAGAGTGGCAACATTGATGCTTGCTTAACCCTTTGAATGCTGACCAACGCCGATTGGCGTTGTATTTTGAGCATGTATAAAGTTAGCATTGAACATGGGTCTTGTAATTAGGGTTGCCAACTTTTTCTGAGACAATCCCGGGACAAATAGCTCAAAACTCAATTTTTATATTTTTTTTTATTCGTTCGGAAAATATTTTATAGTTTTTACATGCGGAAAATATTACTTTGGTTCCTTTATTCGAATACAACTAATATATACTTAAGAGTAAAAGAGGTCTTATTTGCAATTTCACATTACTAAGGTAATATTCATGTTATTCCTGACCTTCGTCCACACACTTCATGTGACTAAATACTCTTTCTGGGTAAGCATTACTGCAGGGATGGACATAATGAAAGACACAATTTTCATCAGCTCAACCGATTTTTCATGCTCTTTGAAATACTCTGCCCATATCTTGTCATCATTTTGCTTGTCTAACATCTGGAAGAAAGTGAAATCGCCAATTTTTTTCCTTATTTTGCAAACAGCCGTATAACTTATACCCTATATTGTCGCGATTTTATGTTTATAAAACATTCTAATTTTTATTAATGCTATAATACTTGCATTTCTCTCTTTAAAAAGAATTGTTTTTGCTTAAAAAAAAATCTATTTAAGACTTACAAGCAATTTAAAACATAAATGAAAGTATTTTTTTACAATTGAATCACTAACTTACCCTAAGATATAGCAAAAGAAAAAATCACGGTGTTGTTAACGAAATAATAAAAAATCTTCTCAGAAACGCTCGTATATGCTTTACGTAATTCAGGAGCAAACTCATTTATCAAACTCTTTTTGTTGGTGAATAAAGTAGTAAATAAGGATGAGCTTACAAAAAAAAACTAGCCCAAAAGATCTTATTGTGAATCATATATAACCGTTACAAATGGGCGCGAACGCGGTTCAATGGGGTGGCGTAATATTCTGTCCTGGGACTGTGTGTACGTTGGAAGGACGTTCAACGGATTTAGGTCTGTTCATACTTAACAGCACTGCACGACTCCGTTTCAAATATGTCATTTTATTACATTTCTATTCATATCTACCTACACGTCGCGGTCACGTCACGTTTACAGCAATTTGGCCGAGTGCAAGGCAAAATCGGCTTACTTATACATTAGAGGCCATGACGATACGGCGCAATATTGCTTACGTCGTATTTTCGAGTACTTGCAATATGAATGCATACACGTGCATTCGTAACTACGCGTCAGAATACAAGTCAGCAAAAATGTTTCGACGTTTATCGAACGAAAAATTATGTATAATCGCGCTGTTGTTGGAAGAAGAAGCTCAAGAAGGCAATAAAAAAGCACGGAGGCGTTTTGATGTGCATCCCATGTTAAAAAATAGAAAAACCGAAGGAGAGTTTTGGACACTGTATAAGGAGCTTGTGGATGATGGACAAATTTTTTTTTAAATATTTGCGCCAAAACCATGTCTAAAGATTGAACAGCTGTCAACTGTCACTATCGATAATTGGTCCAAAAAAGCAAAGCGGCAGACTCATGGCACGTAATTCGCGTGTATATTTCCACGATGGCCATAAAAACGGATACGATACGTTGACGGATGTTGCTGTAAGGTATGAACAGGAAATGTCGGGTACTGCTGTAAGCCTGCCGTGGCGTAAACGTGACGGTTGGTATGAATATACCCATACAAAATGTACGAAAGAATACTTTTCGTACGGCCGGATACCTGCTGAAGTCGGTACGTGCTGATTAGGTATGAACAGACCTTTTATGTACACGATGTCAATTTCAATAAAAATAAATGTAATAGTTTCCTCAAAATTTCTGGGATAATTTAGCATTCATCCGGGATACGGGACAGTGATTCATTGGAATTGTCCGGGACAATCCCGGCCAATCCGGGATGGTTGGCAACCGTAATTGTGTAAACAGAGGTGAAACTTTGACCGTTCTACACACTACGTAGCTGTCAGTTCACTGCTTACTAGGATGTTGTCACAAAGGGCAAGAAGGGCAATAGCTGCATATCTGCTCATCATGCGAATACGGAGAAGACGTCAGAGACGGTGGGTGAACCTCATAAATCAAAATCGTAAAGAGTACGGAGAATACCATAAACTCTGTAAAGAACTGAGGGAATTTCCTGAGCGCTACTTCCAATATTTCCGAATGAACAAAGACCAGTTCGATACCCTACACTCTTTGATACAAAATAAAATACGGAAAAAAAATACGAATTATAGAAAAAGTATATCAACGAGACAACGCTTAGCTGTGACTTTAAGGTTAGATTTTACATTTATATCTTTTTCAATTTCTATTTACTTATTACTGTCGTTCTCAAAGCTTTTGGAGACTTATTAATTTGTCCATATAGAATGTAATATAAAATATTTTTGTACAGCTGTTTATGTGTTGTTGCTGGCTTGAGCTGTACTGGTATAGACGAACCTTAATTGAAAACCCTACAACGAAACTTAATATGAAATTTCACAAAATAGTGAAAAATTCTAAAAAGTAAAATAAAACCAGCAGCATAGTCTAGTGGTGAGTGTTGTATTCTTTCGTGCAAGGTGTTATGGGTTCGATTCCCACTAGAGTTTCGTTGTTGGCCAGACCTCGATTTGTCGAGGTCAATCGTTACTTATCAGAATTTGCCATTCTATATGGACAGTAAATAAACAAAGTGCTATAAAATTACATTTATTTTACAAACTAGTCGGACCATATTATTGCAAAGGATATTTTTATATATCTTGCATAGGAACATAGCATTATTAAAATACATCATAACATTATTTGAAGACAACATAACATAAAAGTGTTATCGCAAAGGATATTTTTTATCGGTCTCCCTCACGGGACCGAAAGTGAAACGCCCGAAAACGCAAAGATCGAAAATCGAAGGATCAAAAAAAAAAGGGTGCTTGGTAAACGGTACTATGTATATATAATATATATGAGTGGCATGCGGTGAAAATATCTCTCTTTTTTTGTCATACAGCCTTGTTTAATGTGCGCGCGCAGAATACGGGAGGAAAAGCCTGTTCCTCTTGTTCCTGTTGTATCCTGCTCGCGCAAATTAAGTGAGGATGTACGACGGGGGGAGAGAGACTTTTACCGCACGCCACTGATATATATACATATACTAACCGTTTTTCATATGTATGCATGATAAATGAATATTTTCGACTTTTTCACGGTCACTCGTATATATTATATATGTATATCGATAATTATAATATACTTTAACAAGCTGCACGGCACTCTTTCTAACAAGAAAAGGGGGAAAGACCCTTTTTTATCTTTCGACTTAAGATCTTTTGATTTTCGATCTTTGCGTTTTCGGGCGTTTCACTTTCGGTCCCGTGAGGTAGACCTATTTTTTATATATCTTGCATAGGAACATATGTTAGCATTATTAAAAGACATTATTTTAAGACAATATAACATAAAAGTATTATTACAACCGTCACCATCAACCTGCAACAATCTGCTCGAAAAAGAACACTCCGATAATTGAAAAAAAATCACAAGCAACAAGTACTCTATATAGAAATGAAAAATAAAGAAATTAAACAAAAAATAAATTATAAATCAAAATCTGATTCTGTCTCTAAGTAGGGAGAGTTGGATTCTTGATCATGGGTCATGTACGGAACGGAAGGCGAAGAATGTGAATCATTTGATGATGGTTCTCCATATTCCATTTCAAAAAGTACTTGTTGCAGCTTCATCCGAGCTATCATAATCTTTTTAAAGATGGTATTAAACTTCTGGAATCCTGCTCATTGGATAATACATCCAACAGCCTATTTTCAGTTGAAGTCCTTTGGTTTTTGGTCTTGTGACTGGGTGTTGTGTTGTGGTTGGGTATTGTGTAGTGACTGGGTGCTGTGTTATGACTGGCGGTCTAACGGGATCCATTATGGACTCTTGCAGCTCTACTGGGATTTCAATGATATCTACAGGGCTTTCGTAATTCCCCGTAGATTCTCTGAATTCCACATGTGGAATCAGGAATTCCATTTGGCTGTAAAAAGGCCAAGATTTTTTTTTCCTCCAGCTGATCCACTGGGACATATCTTTTGTAATCGATAATGATTTATGAACCCATCCCGTAGGGATCTCCATCGTTTTTTTAACACATTAACATCTGAAAACAAAAAAAATAAAATTGGATATTGTAGTTCTATTTATATATATGTACATATGTAGGTAACTAAAAAAAAGTTAAAATTATTGTTTTATTAATAGTTGTTTTGTACTTTTCAGAACATTGGCTACCGGTAATTCATTTAGATCCATTGCCTTTAATTTTCGGCTGGGAGATACGACAGTATTTAAGATAGTCAAAGAAACGTGCAGTGCCATACAAGAAATTGTGATGCCAAAATATCTTCCAAAAATTAAAAAAGAACACTGGGAAAAAACCGCCGATGATTGTATGCACAAATGGCAAATACCCAACTGTGTGGGCGCTCTTGGTGGGAAGCATATACTAATTTTTGCCCCCGAAAATTCAGGATCTCTCTATTACAATCATAAGAATAGTTATTCCATAGTTTTAATGGCTTTGGTAGATGCTAATCATAAGTATTTAATGATAGATGTTGGTGGATATGGAAGTAAAAGTGATGGAGGAATCTTTTTTAACAGCCCATTTGGAAAATTGTGGTTGCAAAATAGTCCTGCCCTTTCCATACCAGAGGATCGCCCACTACCAGAATCAGAAACCAACTTAAAAGTTCCATTAGTGATTGTAGCGGATGAGGCATTTCCGCTTAAAAATAACATTTTACGCCCCTTTCCTAGTCGCAACTTGACGCAACGACAACGAATTTTTAATTACCGTCTATCTAGAGCTAGAAGAATTGCTGAAAATGTTTTTGATATTACTGCCCAGACTTGGAGGATTTTATTAAAAAGAATGGAAGTTTCTGTTGACTTTGCAACTTCAATAACCATTACATGTTGTGCCTTGCACAACTTTATATCGAGTACGAATCCCTCAGCTGACTTATTAGTCCAAAATTATTTGGAACAGCAAACGGCAAATGTAAGGGAGCATCAACCTAACCCAAATACAGGAAGATTTTCAAGGCCTACTATTCAAGCAATGGGAATTCGTAATGCATTTGCCGATTGGTTCATTTCACCAGCAGGTGCACTTCCTTGTCAAAATGAACTCTAATCTATTATATAATTCTTTTGTATGGTCCCACCTCGAATTTGCAAGTGCTGTATGGAACCCCTCTTACAATGCTAATATTAATAGGCTTACTTACTTTCTATTCTTATGTATTGTATAAGCTATTACTATTAAACTATCTGTACTAACGAGCTATTTTGGTTTTATATACTGTATACTGTTTGATTATATTAAATAAATAAATAATTTCTATTTGACTTACCGCACTCGAGAATGGTGGTCACCTCTATCCACAACTCTTGGCTGTTTTTACTTTATCTATCTACGTAGTAACAGGTTCCCGGAAAGGTTACTCGAGCGTGGTACCCACTCGGGATAATTTGCCTATTGTCGCAACGCACTACGGACAAATCATATATGTATTTTTTATATATTTGTTTCAGATCAACATGGAATTTTCCAAAAATCAGCGAAACCACGACGTATTGACATACATGGGCTTTAAATATTATAAGTCCATTACTAATGAAAAAACAGGCGTTATAACATGGAGATGTAAGGAATTAAAATCATTCCGATGTAACGCTAGAATTAAAACAAATGGATTGACTATTACCGAAGGACCTTCGTCACATTGCCATGATTCATGCCCCCAAAAAGCACAAGCAAATATAATCATGAGTAAAATGATTGAGTGTGACCAACGTTAGTGCTAGCACCAGAAATGTAAACAATCGTCCATATCGAGAAGGCTGACGAACCATAGAATACGGGGTCATCTATCAAACCCATCCACACCGAATTTTCATATTCCAGCTTTATATAGTCACTTAATATTACATGATTCACGAGAGGAAGATGAAAATAGGATTTTGGCCGTAGGTAGTCAAGATTTGCTGAAGGAACTTGTGAACAAAGACACCATTTTTGGAGACGAACACCATTTTTCGATAAAGCTCCAGCTGGCTCCAACATGGCACGCAGAAGCTGGCAATGCGTATCCTCCGTGCATATACTTTCTTCTACAAAAAAAAAAAATGAAGACACATTCAAAAATGTTCCAGTTATTAAAAGAGCTGCTTCCAAATCTAGCGCCAAAAGAAATATTGGTAGATTTCGAAAAAGCGTGCATGAATGCGGCTCAAAGTGCTTTTGAAAATTCTGAAGTAAAGGGGTGTTACTTCCATCTATGCCAGAGCGTTTTGAGAAAAATACACAGCGTGGGATTAAAGAATGAATACGAATCCGACATCAATATAAGACTCAAATTAAAATCGTTGGCTGCCTTGGCTTGCGTACCAAGCCACAAAGTCAGGGCAGTATTCGTTACGTTGGCTTCTACGTTTGGAACAAACACATATATAGAAGGACCAACTGGGAGGGCCGCTATATTTCCGATAAATTTGTGGAACCAGTACCAGGCTGCGTTGGAAAATCAACCAAAAACAACGAATTGTAGTGAAGGCTTTCACAATGCCCTAAATTCGATTTTCCATTGCAGCCGTTTCCAGTGGGTATTATTTAATGGTCTAGAAAGAGACGTCTCATGTCACAAGCACAAATATCACATTTTTAAAATGGGGCAGTTAGAGCCAAAAAAAAGAAAGTACGTAAAACTACAGGAGCAACTTGCTCAAGTTGCACGTTCCTATGATGAAGAAGAGGATAAATTAATATATTTAAGACGAATAGCCAATTTGCAATAGTAATTTAATGTATGTGCATATTGTATATTTTTAGATTCTTGGTTTAATTTGTGTGTGTTTATTGGTTTTTTGTAGTTTTGTAGTGTTTACATGTAAGTATAAGTTTTCTGTGTATGTATAGATGGGCGTTTTCCTATTTTTTTATTTTATTTTTTGTGTTTTTATGGATACATATATTGTATAATATAATAATATGATTAATTTCCAAATAACTAACTGTTTTCTTTTCAACTTGCTGATTTCATTTGTAATTTTTTATTTGATAATTCAATAAAGTATATATGTATGTTTATATGAATAAGGATTGCATTTTCCAATTTTTGCTTTTTTATATGGATATATTGTATTCTTATGATTACTTTCCTGATACTGTTTTTTTTCAACTTGCTGGTTTCATTTGTTATGTTTTTATTTGATAATTCAATAAAATATGTATTGTGTTTATAATAAATGTTCTATATATGTATGTTATTACAGATTATTATTTTTTTTTACCTGTTGAATATAATAAATTCTAGAAATAAAATTTTGTAGTTTTTTACATTTTCATTCGCCTAGTTTAATATTACACAATTTGTTTAATCTGCGAACTCTATTCATACACAAACTAATAACAAATAAATTAATCACACAAGTAAGCATGAACTAAGCATGTAAAATGGGTAAGTTTTGGTATTTTAGGTGGCTCATTACTAGTTTTTATTTTAATTAGCTATGTTATCAAAATACATACATATGTCCTTTATTCTTCATAATTGTTTATTATACATATCAATTCTTATACAAATCAAAATATTTTTTTTTAATAAAGTCAAATTAATGTTTTCATTTTATATTATTATATTTTGACATTAAAAACGTTTCAGAAAAATTAAATTTGATTGAAATACAGATTTAAAATTGGTATTCTCCAAGTTGAGGCTTGGAGCTATGTACTTTGCATCTAAATTTTCATGGCAATCGACTTTTGTTGCTTTTTTTTAGTTCTTAAAATCTAAAAATATTTATTTTTAAAATCAAATACATATTTAAATTATTTTACAATTTTCGTCATTTCATTTTACAATTCAATCGACTGTTTTTAAAATTTCCCACGTATAATATGTACATTGGAACAATCATGGTTATGGTTTTTGATAGACTTTGGACATTATTTTCATTAATATTAAAAGGTGATGATAAAAAACTGTAAATTTTATTAAGCTCGTTTATTTCAAAAAGGGTTATTTCAATTTTGGGTGCCAGATGTTCCGTGATTGAGATTTTAGTGACTTATGTGTAGAATTCGGCACTATTGTAAATTTCTATTGTTAACTTTAGAAATTAACAATAGTGAACCATTTAGCGTACTGAGGCGCTGAACTCTACTTGGGCGAAATTGCTTTTTGTGGAGTAATCACCGAACATGGAAAAATTGACATACGTTGAAAGAGTTGCGTTTTCGTCAGAATTCGTAAACCGGAAGAAGTATTTTTTTTTCAACAATATTTCATTATTTGTTTAAAAAAAAGTGGAATAGTGCCTTTAGACGCGATAAGCTTACATGATATATCGGAAACGTCCAGATTTATTCACAATAAAAACCAAAACTTGATACAAAACGAGATGTATGGACATACTATATTTATTTGAAAAGAAATTGTACACATATAATTTGTAATCAGTAATGAACACGGTGTAGTTGGAATTTAGAAATTTCGTCCTAAAACTAATCATTTTATCATGTGGTCGCAGCAGCTTTTGATTTATTTTGAATCGGTAAGAACAATTTGAATTCTGCCGGCAGTTCGTCCTCTGAATAGAGACGATCTGAGAAATATACTCTTCTTATTCTGCAGTTGGCGTGTATTTGTACTCTCAAAGTTTCGACATAATTGGTGCCGTAAGCTCGTCTCGTGAAATCTGCCAGATTGAATTGAATTTGATTCCATCCTTCGTCGAGTCTCATCGGCATTGTGCAAATGAATGGTTTTACTCTAGTAGTAGACTGGTAATTGCTCGCTCGAAACCTTCTACGAACGTTTTTATCATCCAAAACCTGCAAACAAGCAAATAACGATAACGAATAAGAAAATAACAAACACGGTATATTTGATGAATCACCAGTATGTGAAAACTGATAGGATCAAATGAAAGTATATGACAGAAAAACAGTGTATTTAATTTGAAAATTAAATACATATACGACAATGCGATAGTTCGATCAGTATTTACTTGAAGAAAAATGAAAATAAACTGAACTTGCAGCTTTTTTCTAGTGAATGAAAGGAATTGCAACATAGTTATAGGTTAACCTGCACTTCAAAGGTGAAATATTTCTTGAGGTTCTTTATGATCATGACGAGGAAGGGCAGCTTGATGCCGAGCGTGGCGTCTGGATCTGGCGGGCAGGTGATGTACGCCGTGCTGACGTTCGCCCCCACGATCTCCAGCACGAGGCTCTGGATGTCTCCATCGGTAATGCGTTTGATGTGTCCGTTGCGCACTCGTTTGTCCCACAATTGCAATGGCTTGCTGCCGATGCTGTACAACACCGACAGGAAACCCGACTGGAACGTGTTCTTAAACATTATGTCGCACACAAACTACCGGCTAGCACTTCGCACTTCACACCTCACACCCCCGCACAACACTCGCTGTTGTCAACGCGACCTGGTAGACCTTAACGCGCACTTCAACGCCCATTATCGCAAACGTCATATATTATTTACATTTCAAATTTAATTCGATTTTCTTTTTAATAGACGGTTTACGATGTTATGAATACGTCAAACTTGCTTTTATGTCGAATATCAGATATTTGTTTCAAAATATAGCATGTATTAGGCTCATTGTGATTGTAGCGATAACACGCCAATTCTCTTTCACTATCAAATCACTAATCATCTTTCCAATTAGATAAGTATGGGGGGGGGGGGTGATAGGTTTTGGACCGTTTCCCGGCCTATAGAAATTCAGTTGAATTTTGAAGAGGATCTTTATTACTCGATTAATACAGGTGTATTTGTATGTACAGCGAACTAGGTAAAAGATTCACTGGAACAAGCTAGGTCAAGTTCCTGAAGCTCACTGACATCTGGGGACGATGCACTGGTTTATAAAGGTGTTGCTTGAGCAACGCGTAGCTGGGCTGGTGAGATCACGTTCTGGAAGATTCCGACGGGGTCGAGGTCTTCCTTTGTGTTCGATGTTTGATGCGTAGTTGCGTAGCTCCTTGGGATTTCCCGTGTACTCCGTGATTGCGTATCTGGAGCGAGTCGAATCGCCTTTATGGGTAAGCTGGACGAAGTATTTCGGCCACGGCTAACTTTCGTGTACGAGAAGAGGACGCGATGATGTCATTTGTACAGATTAGGTTCGATGAGGGAAATAGGTGATATCACAAGTCGTGCTATATCTCTACAGAAGTATTAACTGCATCTTTGGATTTAAAATGTACATATATATTCCACGACAAAAGAATGTAAGTCAATTTTACAAAAAGCGATGCATTTGAAAATTAACATGAAAGAATTAAAACTATTAATTTGTGTTTAATCATTATTTGACTGTGTAAATTAAATTAATCTGTGGGAATACATTAGATCTGCAATGATTTTTATATTTCGACCAAAATCAGCATCCTTCTACAGGGCCATCGCGAAAGCTTTTAAATACTTTAAATGAGAGTAATTACAAGGAAATACACCTTTTTATTTTGAATACTGATGCTACTAACAATTTGGCGTTTACGCAGATAGTTTTGAATTATCTAAATGTTTCTATTAGCCTATATGTATGTCAATTTTTCCATGTGCTAATCAAATTTTCCATGTTCGGTGATTATTCCGCAAAAAGCGATTTCGCGCAAGTAGAGTTCAGCGCCTCAGTACGCTAAATGATTCATTATTGTTAATTTCTAAAGTTGTCAATGGAAATTTACAATATTGAACCATTTAGCGCATTGAGGTGCCGAATTCTACACATAAGTCACTAAAATCTCAATCACGGAACATCTGGCACCCAAAAACTCCATCAATCGAAAGGTACAACGCTAAATATTGTACTAACGAGAACTTGATTACCAGATGTTCCGTAATCGAGATTTTAGTGACTTGCGCGAGATCGTTTTTTAAGGAAGAATCCGTTTACCAAATCTCAGTGTTGATCGGTCATACTCAAAGAAGACAGTTGGTAGCAGTAGCTGTCAATGTCAGTCGGTGTCAGACGGTGGTTGGCGGTGGGGGCGTGTGGGTGTGTGGGTGTCAGGTGTAGCTGTCACTGTCACTGTCAGCAGGAGTGTTGTTGACCGTCAGAATGTGGATGTGAGCCTTATGTGGCGGTCTTGTGGGCAACTGCTGCGGCGGAACCTGCTGGCCGCCAACACCATCAGCTCGGGTCTGCTCATGGCCACGGGAGACCTCATCCAGCAGAGGATCGAGAGACACCTTCACCCACACACGCCCCCCAAACAATACGACTGGTCCAGGACAGGTATTGTATTTTCCACACACACACTTCTACATTACTCCATTCTAAATAATACCATTTACGTAATTTCTTTGTGGGAAGAATCACTCGTTATAGTTGACCTCTCGAATGGTATTTCACACATTGTATGTGTTTTATATTCAAATCTTGACTGAAATCGAAAAATTTAATCGATTTTATCGATGAATACGAATACGTTTACCATTGCTAGCAAGATTGGGATGATTATAAAATTCCAATCGACCATCTCCTGTTAGAGTTTGCTGATGTTATTTAATAAGAATTGCGAAGACAGTTCCATACTAATCCTTAATCAAAATTATAATCGTAATTCATTCCCACTTTCTAATGTTTCCGTTCCGGATGGTAACAGGAAACCACTAGAGATAATATCCCTCTCTGGAACAACTTCAGTATGTGAAAAATAGTGCAAATCAGTCAGTGACGTGGTGAAGTCTGCTACACGTGGAATCGAATATGCAACAAAAATACATACATACGAATATGTCAATTATGGAATTAATCAATGGTTTGCAGATAAATAAAAATCTTTAAAATATCCAATACAAAATTGGTATCAATAAAATGTTTCAATATTTAATTTTTCTGGATTGCAATCACAATCAAGTACATTTTTCCTCTTTAGATTAGCACAGAGGACCTACCCATCAAAAATACCTAATTTTTTCACATTCTGAATGAATTCATTCTCATCTGCATTTTTTTTTGTTCCATAAATTAAAATTAATAGTCTAGGTTTACATTGTACAAAAGATAATGTCAAAAAATCATTTGCAACATTTAAGTCTATGTCCAATTGTGATGTAACTGTAATTTTAGCTGACTTTATGTAATTTCAACTTATTTGCACTGCCTTCCTCTCCGTGGAGAATAATTATGAAACGTCGTTGATTGTCTTACACATTTTCTTATCAGTCATGTTGATTTGTCTTTGTTTATTTTAAGGTCGTATGTTCACTATTGGACTTTTGCAAGGAGCACCCCAACATTGGTTCTATTTTTACTTGGACAAATGGCTTCCTGGCACAGCCCTACTAACAGTCGGGAGAAAAATAGTCGTAGATCAATTGATAGCGTCACCATTTTGCATTATTCTATTTTTCAGCGGAATGGGAATCATGGAAGGAAATACAGTCAAAGAGTGCGGAGATGAACTGAACGAAAAGTTTATGACTGTATATGTCGTGAGTACAATTTTTCTACAATTGCTTATCTGATTTAAAAATAAAACATTATTTTATTTAGATAAAACACGAGAATCATTGTTGATACATACATATATGAAGAACTTTTCCATGTTTTATACACGTTCTATATAAGTTATGTACTCTAACCATCTATTTACATACGTAAGCTTATTGACAAAACTTGTATCATATTTTCAGGCTGACTGGTGCGTGTGGCCGCCTTCACAATTTATAAATTTTTATTTTATACCGGGAAATTATCGCGTTATATACGTGAACGCTCTGACCATGTTGTACAATATATTTTTATCATATGTCAAACATGATATACCAGTCAAAGGAGATCCAAAGAATTAGCGAAATTTTAGTTAATTTTTTAATGTATTATCCGCACTGAGTGCCAATCATCATTAGTACAAATGTAGTGCAAAAGTATTAAAAAAAAAAAAATATATATATATATATATATATATATATATATATATATATTTATTTATTTTACTATTTCATTTAATATGCTCAACATAAACTTAGCAATATTTACTTTATGATTATACATATTCGACGTACTATGAATTCCAAAAATATCTCTTTATGTATGTATGTACACAGATTCAAATCTCACTATCTTATCTAAACGATGAATTGTTAAAAAATGTGTATGGCATTATATTAATTTGTAAATATTCAACTAAAATTTTATGATCTGTTTCTGCTCAAAATTACTATGTGTGTATTGTATTTACATATAATGTATATACATATGCACAATACTTTTAAATTGTGATTTCTAATTTATTATTTAAATTATTATTCATCGTAAATAATTAATAAAAAATGTCTTGAGAATATATTTTTCATTATTTGTGAAACAATTAAAATATTCAGGTATTTTCATGATCTACAAATTTACTATGTAATGTAGTGTACTTTACACATCAGCTGTATTTTGTTTTCAGTATTGAATAATATTATTAATCAGTATTTTATTTACAAAATGATGTATAATTAGTCATTTATTTCAACGTGTGATTTTATGCAATGTAATTTTTTTTCCTTTTTAAATATTAATTATGATATTTTTTTTATGAATACTAGTCATTCATATACAAGTATTTGAGTACTTTTGCTGTTGTCAGAGTTTTATAATATTTCATTGCTTTTTATCGTAATGTTTATTTTTGTAACCGTTATTTATATTTTCCTGAAATTTAGAAAACTTGTATTCGCCATTATTTAGTTCCTAATATTTGTTGTTGAATAAAATGATTTTATTTGTTATTTTTTTGTGATTAATTTCCCTGTTACACATTAAAATACATAGTTTTGTATAGAACAGCCAATATTCAAATATTAAAAAATAATTGAATAAAGTTTATTAAAATAAAATTTTATTATACTTTTTATTATGTCCAGAAATATTACATAATTTCTAGTTTTTTTATGTGAAATTTTATAGAAATTCACTTCCAAATTTTTGGGAAATAAAGAAAAATCCTGTGTGAAGTATTGGTATGCATTTTTCTCCGTATTTTTAAACATATTATTATTCGAATTGACAATTATGGATGAATATTGTAATATAGTAAATAAACTCGGATCAAATGGATCAAAAGCATTCGGGTTATCTATCGTCAAAATATGTCATCATCGATTTATCGATGGCTTGGTGCACAGATATTGTATGTCCATTTTTGAATTTGTATCGAATTTTAAGTTTGCAGATGCTGGAATAATTCATGTGGTATACATAAATTACCTTGAAAGGCAACACCTGAAGTATTCCTCAAATCATTACAAACTTAAAATTCGATATAAATTTAAAAATGGACATACAATATTTGTGCACCAATCCATCGATATAAGTATAGATGCGCCTTCACTCGCCAAAAACGTTACCATGAAAATGGTTCTAAAGTATCACAAAAAAAAAAGTTTGGTTCCAATAGTCCTTACACTTTTAACCTTCCGAGTCCCACAAATACCCCCCTCGTATAGTACGTTTTAGGTCAACAAATTTATATGGAAGGGCCTTTCTATACGTTCTATATCGATGCCTGGCATACTTTATATGGGGCTACCTCACGGCACCGAAAGTCAAAAGATCGAAAAAGCAAATATCAGAAGGCAAAGATCGAAAACCGAAAGATCTTAAGTCGAAAGATCAAAGAAAGGTGCATGGAAAACGGTACTATGTATATATAATATATATCAAAGGCATGCGGTGAAATTATCTCTCTTTTTGTCATACAGCCTTGTTTAATGTGCGCGCGCAGGATACGGGAGGAAAAGCCTGTTACTCTTGTTCCTGTTGTATCCTGCTCGCGAAAATTAAGTGAGGATGTACGACGGGGGCAGAGAGAGTTTTACCGCACGCCACTGATATATACATATACTAACCGTTTTTGATATTTATGCATGGTAAACGAACATTTTCGATTTTTAACATTCGGTGCGGTGACGGTCACCCACTTTTAATATAAAACCATGTTTATTGAATGGTACTGTAGGAATCTCGTCACCGCAATCGAAACTATCGAAATCTATTGCGACGGAGAATACATTTCTAACGCTCAACCATTGACGTCATCTCAAGTCGAGAAAATTCCACACCCCAACAAATCAATCAGAACGACACGAAGTCAAAGAACACCTGCACCCATTAAAGTGCACAAATAACGACTACATTGTAACCCATTGAACAAACATCCAGACTCACTGGAACAAAGGGCGATAAAAACTAAAACGAGTGGAACGACGCCACATATTCGAGAAACTTCCACCCTAAACAACAAACCACATTCCTCGCATAACTCGCACACGTAAACACCACCTGCGGTTCTCAGAATCAATCGCCAAACACAAGTCACGTGGATCCCCAAAAACAAAGGAGGTCCATCCCAAACAACTTCAGTCAACACACAGCAGCAGACCAGTCGACACACAGCAGCAGACCAGTCGACATCCAGCATCTGACTAGCTACCACTACACTACCCTACAATGGAAGAACGCTTGCAACTCGGCCGGATCCAGAGCAACGACACATTGCAGATCCAGCGGCCATCACGACACCAAGTCAACAGCCAATAGCCGTCTCGAGAACACTACGATTCCAGCCGCTTCAACAACATATTTATACACTTGTATATTCAAACAATAAAGTACCTTATCCAAACAAACAGCAGTAATAACTACTAAAACACAGACGAACTCGTCTATAATACATGGCGGACTGGTGGTGAAGAACACCTTCACAACTAGATCAGTCCCCATAGTACACTTTTAATCATACATCGTTTGCTTTTTCGTCGAGCAACTAGTATATTAAAATTTGAGCTCTCCGTAATTAGTAAGCTTTTGATGAGTTACTGGAATATATATTACTGTTTGGTGGTAAACGAATTATTGAAAATTGTAGCCACAAAAATCACGAATACGGAATATCTGGCACTCGATTTCTCGTTAGTACAATATTTGGCGCGGATAGCTTTTGATTGATGGAGTTTTTGGGTGCCAGATGTTCCGTGGTCGAGATTTTAGTGACGTGAGCGAGATCGTTTTTTGCGGAATAATCACCGTACGCATATAACCGCAACCCGTCCGAGAATTACGATTCCCCTGCGCTACAAACGATTGCAAACCAAGCGGGCGCATGCTCATTTCATACTTTTGTCTCGGCTTTTGCCATTTTAAACTTGCCAGAAAGATCCAACTCAATTTGCCAAGAATTGCCAATCATCAATGTACATCGAAATGTCATCTTCGCAACCCCATGAATATCTCGTCTTTCGTACATGCTGAAATTCAAACAGTTAAAATTCAATCGAAATGAGTATGAATTTGAGCAATCATTTGCAGCGAACCTTACGATTCATATACACCTCTCACTCGTGCACATAATGAGAGAGTGAGATGCGTTATATGCTCACTGTTTATTAGAAGATATACAATATTTCGAATTATCGAGGTATTTACGTAAATTTGGATAGTTGGTACTACGAACAGAAACAGGTGTCAAATGTGCCTGTGGGCGGGCTTGATTTATCTGTCAGTTCTGTTATCAAATTTATCAAAAGTTCCCGTGACCAATAGATGCAATATTAATTTATAATTTAATCCGTGGGCTAAACGCATTTTTTGATCAGCATTTTTTGTCATCAAGTTGCAAAATATTAAATGTATAAACTATAAAAATAACCAAGGTCATATATGTCTATAAATGTTGACGTGTGCTTGTGTCATTTGAGACACCCATACTAAAGTTTAAATTCATAATTTTTACATATGTATAAAAAAAATAGTGTGATACATTTTTTATTGCATTTATTTTAATTTTGATGTTTAAAGGGTTTATGTAATGAAAATGTAAATATTAATACTTTTGTGATTGTTCTCTTTTCTTTTTTTTTACAAGTTTTTCATTAGTTTTTCATTGTTTATGCTTATTCTTACATAATATTAATTTGCATCACTGATAAATTAATTGAAATATTATTTATTTTTCAGACAAATTTAATCATGTTCGTATGGAGAACATGTATCTTCATATTATTAATAGTAGCAGTTGAGGGACGAGGACCTGATCCATGGGATCGATCTAAGACTGCAACTAAACCTTCTGGCGCTGCCGAAACGGATGGCCAAATTGTATCAACCAGTGATTTATTTTACAAGCGATTGCTTCAACTTTTAGTCAACAGGGGAAGATTTAAGGTATTGTTGTTCATTCATATAAATTTTGAACCTGAATAATGTATAATTATGCTACTTGTATTATTTGCAATTAGGAAACGGATGATATGATTTACGAAGGCAGTCTTCATTTCGAGTTTGCGCCCTCAGAATTTAGTCTGTTGAAAAAATACTCTACCTTGAGCGTTCCGTTCACATCGAAAGAGCTACGAGAAATAGATGGATTGCTCGCCGACAGATTGATTCTACCATCTGTTGTTCACGTCATGGCTGAAAATCTTCTCGATATTGTTGTTAGATTTTTTAAGAATTATTATGTAAGTTTTATTCGTAGCATATCATCTAATTATTGTTAGATTGTAACTATAAATAGCATACATCTTAATTTCAGCTCCATATGCTATTCTTGATTGGAGTCGTTGGTTGCGTTTACACTCTGCGGTCTGTAAATTGGACTGTGGTAGCTACAACAAGATCACTTTTAATCCTATTCCTATTTATTTTTTTCATTTGGGAGTGCAAGTTGGAATTGGAGGTTTCAATTTTGGAAATGATTATATGGTATATCGTTAGTATGATTTTTTATTTAATGATTTGTAATTGTTTTCCGTGTGCAGGAAGCTGACAAGGAACTATATGAAAAGATAACTCCACCGTGGTGGAAATTCTGGGAAGTACAACAAGTAATTAACGTAAAAGATATTAGATCTATGACACAGATTTTGCATCCGGTTAATATCCTTGGAAAGTTAATCGGTAAAATTATTTTTTCCCCTATGAAAGAATTTTTAGGATTTCTCGATGCATATGCTAACCTGATAAGTGGTAAGTATCATTTTATTTGTTTTTATGTAAGTAAGTTTTCAAATTATTCATGTTTTTTTTTCTTGGTTTGCAGAAAAGTTTTGGATACCGTTCGATTCCATCTCGTACATGTTCATAACAATGACATATCTAGTTATTATAATAACTATATTTTCTTCCTCCATCTTTTACTTGATATTTGGGACATCGTTTGACTTTTCTTATCTCGGATTTCGTGCTAGTATGACTGGTACCAAAGGCAGGAAGGATTATTCAAAATCAAACACTAACGATTCAATTAAAGATCACAATGTGAAAGCGTTAATAGACATGTGTTCTAAATTAGTTGATAAGCAATTAGAAATTTTACCGAGGCCTTCCAATGGTGATGAACAAATGAATGGGAATGTGACTGCTGAAAAGGTGGAAAAGATTGAATGCGATTCTACAGCGTCAACTTCGAATGTCGTTGATAAAATTTCTCCTGAAGTCAATATCAGAAGACGGAATTTAAGCCGCGAGAGAAACAATTCAAATGGCGATGTATCATGATTAGTGACGTTTTTAATCAATTTACGCATTTATTTAATTATAATTTGTATATTTATGAAATTTTAATAAGCTTAAATCGGGTGATATTTTATATTTTTATATTGTATTATTTTACTATGAATAATCTGTTTTGAGTTGTTTTCAAATTTGACAGCTTTTTGATTAATTTTAATTTTTGAATACTATTAAATTCGAAAGTATGCTTAACTTTTGTTAAGTGTGAAAATGGTAGAATTTTTGTGAACCATCATTAAATATACATATGTACATAAGATGTTTTATTCAAAATCAAGTTTTTTAATGGAAAGATTGATTCCTTTTCCAGCATAATTGTATGAACTTAACAAAATTATTTTTAAAGAAGCATGAAATATATTTGAAATGAATAATTGTGTTTTTTTATTTGAGTATTTTGTTCATACGCAAATTACAAGTTTTAAAAATATGATTATAAGCCCACTGAAACTACATATGTCATAAATAGTCCTGGGCTTTCATATGTATCTTGAGATGAATCTGAATTCGTACTTTTCATATCTTGTATATATTCATTGTTTAATTATCATCCCAATTGATTTCAATGAAAAATTGTTTCCAATATTGTGAATGGATAAGAAAAAAACGGCATAGATGTGATATTGTATATTTTATTTTTGTATTCTTAAATATTATGTCAAAGATCAATTTTAAAAAATATAACAATTGGAAACATTCATCAAGTTACATCATGTATATATTTAACTGTAGAATTTTTCCCTAAAAGAATTGCTGAAAGCAAAAAATACCTACAATCGCCTAAAGTTTAGGCTGCTCTTGGTCATCAAATTTTCTTTTTTGCAACCTTTAAAATCTATTTTAAATATTGTCTATATATATAAATACATACATATATAGACGCAATTTTTTCGGCATTGAGAGATTTATCGTGCCGATGATGATAATAAAGAGATGCGGCTCAAATGTACAATTCAAGCCTTTTTTAATAGTGCGTTAATATAAGTAACATTTATGTGCAATCTAGCGCATTCTATATACGATTACAATATTACATTCTAAACCTGAAAGCCAATATGTATTGCGTGGTATATTCTCTTCTTTTTTCTTTTTTTTTTTGATCTGTTAAAACACAGCTCCATAACATGAAAATTTTGGAATAATCTTTATGTTTAATATATTATTAAGACAATCTCAATCTTTCATAGTTATTGCTTCCTCGCAAGCAATCCAAATATATATTTTATATTTTTTTTTTGTCTACTTATAACTACGTAAATGGATAATCTAGTGGATATGTATGGTGAATGATATCGAATAAGTGCATGTGTCTTTTGCTCTACAATCTATACCATTATTTTATATATCCTAAGATAAAAATGAGTGATGCTAACGCTTATTGAATGATGATAATCCTGACTACTAATTCGCACTGACTAGTTTTAACACATTCGTTGTCAATTTTTTTTATTTTATGCATATAATATTTATTGAGAATATATATATATATATATATATATATATATATATATATATATATATATATATATATATATATATATATATATATATATATATATATATATATATATATATATATATATATATATATATATATATTTAAATATATATGTATTTTCTATAAGAGAGAGAGCGGTGAGTCGACACATTTTCGTTGCAATTTATTTCAATGTAACGAATATCACTCTGTGCTGCGACGACAGTCGTTGAACTTGCAAATAGACCTTTTTATTTTGATCAAATTAGATTTTTGACGATTCAGTGGTCACCCGTACCAGTCCGGGGTTAAGCCTTGTGAAATTTTAAGTTTATTCGATTTGCACGATGGACATAATATAATACAACATTGCAAATTATACCATTTACAGGCTCATAGCCACCGTTCCTTCGCTCTAAGTTCTACGTATTGTACTCATGGTAAATGCTAATTATAATGCACATGTACATACGTTAGTGAAGATGCTTGTAAAGTGTTGCACGAGTATATGAAAAACAAAGTCTGCCATTTAAAAACAGTCATTATATTGAATAATTATTTGGATGTAATCTCTCCGGTATAGATCTAGCGTTATATCTTGTGTTACGACGCTAGTGATGCCTCACATAACGTCACGAGTGACTTATCGGGTCGTTTACCGTTTTTCTAGTAGATATAATGATGGATCTGTAAGATTAAATAATTATTGATAGATGTTTTTTCATATCACTCTACTGACCGTCGAGCGTTTATGTCCAAAATGAATCCGACAATACAATGACTATTACGATCTAAAAACAGTTATTATTGTCATTTTTAATGTTAATTAAAATTTTTCATAAGTTTCGTCATTATTCTAAAAAACCACATAGACTCGAAGTTTGTGTGCTTTCAGATTGATGAAGTTCTCAAATTATATACATAATTGAAAAATCAACACATATTATTCAATGAATATATTATATAATATATGGACAATTAATTTAATAAAAAAAAAACAAAAGAATATTAAAATAATTTTCTTGAATTTCTAAACAATATAGGTTGTGGCTATTTGCAGGTACTATATCTGCGACAGGCGCAAAGCCTTCTGCGCATGCGCTTGAACTTATAATCCGATTATAATTTCTGACGTTTAATGTATGCTAGACTTGTTTAATCAATCGTTCATTATACATGAGGCAAATAAATTTCGCACGTTATTATAATAGATTTATATCATTTAGCTAGTTCGCGGATTGTACTTGTATGTAGGTATTATACGTTGTATATGATAATAATTTTCTAACAATTAATAATATTAACTAATTTGGATTATATTTTTTACTCTACGTCACTTTACAAGTTCGAACTAAATTTTAAAAGGCTTAAAACAAAATTTTAACAGTAAACACGCTGACAGTGACAGTTCACGCGCATGCGCAGAAGGCTTTGCGCCTGTCGCAGATATAGTACCTGCAAATAGCCACAACCAACAATATATTGAACATTATAATTATATCACATCTGCACCGAAGACATCACCATAGACGACGCTAACATATAAATCAAGTCTGACCCTAAAATCAAAACTGATAACTCTATAGAGTTGTAAATTCTATAGAGTTATCAGTAAATTCGATTATTTTATTATATGTATGTGTTTAGTGCCAACCCTTGACACAACCTCTTGAATATATGTATCACAAACTAACGAAAAATATTAATTTTTTTCAATTTCATCAGTATCACAGGACATTTTTAGATGTAACTGTGAAGAAACCAAAATCAATTTCGAGTCATAGCCTTAAATACGAAGGAGCGCGCACCTGTGCGCTTATGGCGATGAAGTAGTTAAAAAAAACATATTATAAATAAGACTCAAGCCTCCACCGGATGATTACATGTTTTGATCAGATAACATTTAATATGATATACATAATTGCGAACTGTAAGTATTATATTTTAATGATGAATAACGACTTCAGCATCGAAGAAACTGATTTGAGTTCAATTTAACACCCATTTTCATCCAGGATTCAGCTTGGTTTTGGAGAAAAGTTGTCTTCCTATCGTGACGGCCTCAGTTTGCACCACTAAAGAGTACACACCCAAATAAATTAACGATTCGTGTTTGCTATCGCCGAAGTTGTTTTTCTGTATAAAGGTGAAGGCGTAAAATCATAAAAATGTGTGTGACATTTGAATGATTCGCAAAAGATGCTTAGCTTAACAATAAATATAATAATATACAGAGATATTCAAAAGAACAAATATGTACTATATGTATAAAGAATTCGTAAAATTTATATATGTGATTTTGCACGTATACTCAGTAATTTTATGCTACATACATAAGTTTATAAGGAAATGGCGGTGGAACCTTTGGAAAGTTGCATAGTACATAAATGTAAATTACTTCAGTAAAGATGAACTAATAGAATTTTTCACGCGTGCCTTTGTAATGTACTAATGTACTAAATCATTTTAATGAAATTAAACAAATAAGGCACTTGTATCATGAATGTTAGAATGAAAATATAATAACCTGAAAACATATTAAAGTTATTTTCAAGAATTATAAAATGGTATGAAGAAGTACAACATTGTAAAATCAAGAAAATGTTGTCATACAATCACATTGATTTTCTCTTGTTGAGATGTATTTTATGTATAATTGAATTGGCAATAAATTTTTACTTCAATTTAATTGGAGATTTTAAAATTTTTCTATGTACTTTATTATTTGAGTATTCATAAACAAATGAAATTTTACAGATTTAGTTTCTTTTTAAATTTATATTTAAATTATCAAGCAATTATATTCAGGGTCAATCGTTAATACAGAATATAAGATCAATTGTGAAGATTTCAAAGATTTAAATTCGTACAATAAGTAATAATCTGAATTGCAAAATTCTTAATTAAAACGTGTTTTAATATATTTTCATTTGAAATAGTGGTTTAATTATTCAAAATCAAAATATCAATATATTTCTGCAGATTTTGATGGTTTTCGGAGCTTAGTAAAGATTTCAAGTAACAAGCGACATGTACATACATACATACATAGGTATATTTGCGCTTTGTATCTTCTCATGTACATATATGTACATATGCATACGTATATGTATAAAACATTTTTTTTGCATCTGTAAATTAGCTTTAATACGAACTTTACGTATTGCAGTATAATATATAATCATGCATCATAAAATGAAAAAAAATAGTATATGTATAATTAAGTTATAAATTGTGGCAGAAGGTAAAATCTAAACACACACATACATACATATACACGTATATAATATTATTTAAGGCGCATTGTACTTTTGAATAAAGTTTTCCATAATCATAAGAAGCGTGTGGATTTCGTTCATTATTTGTATCAATGTATGTATAATATATACTGAAAAGCGTATCTATTGTTATTGCATGGACTTTTTCAATCAGAAAAAAATACATATATGTAGGTACATACATAAACATTATTAGTCGTCATTTTCAATATGTTTATATTTACATTGTATATATATATGTATATTTTTTTTTTCGTTAGCGATAGCGTATAATTATATAAATTAAATAAATAAAAATAATGCAGTTAATAAATGTATATATACTTAATTATAATAAATATAATGTACACGCGTGTTTCGACATTCAACCCGTTCAATTTTTATTTTCGTTTTGTAGAAGCTCTAATATTATTAAAAACTTTTATATAGCGTTGAATCTACACAATTCATGAATTGTTCAGGTTCAATGCGATCGCAATAAATTGAGAAGAAGTGTAATTAAAATAGATATTTTAAAGTATGTGATGTAGATAAATACATAGTTAACTATGTTTAAGTAGTAATTGAATAAATATCTATTTTTTTCTATTTATAAATGTATTTAGTACGTCTAATTAATTGTAGTATAATAAATCTGACTTCGTTATGGTGCACCAAATATTGAACGCAAAAACGTTTTATTGAAATAAATAAACACGTAAATAAAGGAGGTTGTCGAAATTGGACCTCAATATTATTGATGGTCCTACTATACATGCATGCATGTATACATGTTAAATATAATACATGCTAAATCACTATCTTAATATCTTAATATAAATAAATATTCGTTGAGTATAGGAAAAAATATTTTTTTAGGTTTTTGTTTCACATTGTTCACCGACAGTATGTTTTTTCGAATTATATAATATATTAATCAGCAGCTTTACATCAGTAAACATTTATCTCGGCCTCCAGATGTCTCGCCGCCTTCTGCTTTCACTGCCTTGTCCTTTTTCTTTTTGCTCTTCCCGTCCACTTGTAGGGATACGTTCCGATTTTTTTCCATATTTAATAATTCCTGAGAATGTATTATAGATATATTTTCTGTATATATACATATGTGTATCAAGAAACAGTACCTGGAATGGAAAATAGTACCTGGAACAGCTGTTTAACGTTGTGATTGGTCTTCGCAGAAGTTTCCATGAATGAAACTCCCCAAGCTGCCGCTTCAGCTTGCCCTTCAGCTGGTGAAACCTCTCTGACTTCAGCACTCTCATCGCACTTGTTGGCGGCTAACATCACAGGTATTGATGGCAAATCTGCTCCTTTCAATTCTTTTATGCTCGCCCATATTGGCCTGAGTTCTTCTAATGATTGCCGACTGCTCACCGAATAAACTAAAATAAATGCATGACCCTGGAAACGAAATAGGCACCATATTACAGACGCTGAGAAGCATTTGTTTTAAATATCTATATTTAAATCAGACAAACCTTGCTAATTGATAATCGTTGCATGGCAGGAAATTGATGGGATCCCGTAGTGTCTGTTATTTGGAGTGTGCATATATTTTTATTGCAGCTTATCACCTAAAATTATGATTAATTGTCAAAAATAGTGATATTAAATTGATAGGAATAATTCATCACTGTGTGTGTTTTTTTTTATCAAATTATAAATATAATTTTTTAGTTAATATATGGCTTTTTGAAACCCCTTAATTCTTAAAAACCGATAACTGCGCTATATGAATTTACTGGAAAAACACGGTTTTTCTTTTGTATTACATACATATCATTTTATCAAATTGAATATTATTCATTAAAATGATATCACTTTTGAAATCAAAAGCTCAATTTCATTTCTGTGTAGTTTTTTTTAATGTCTTCTCTGGAATATTGAAATCGATATTATTATATAGACTGAGAAATCATTACACATTTTTGTCGTTAATTCAAATACATATATACACATGGTTTATTTTCACATTTAAAAAATAAAATGAATATTCAAAATTAATTCGAATTAGGAGGCTAAAAATTTAAACTCAACATAATAAAATTATGTAAATTACGTACATATTTTGTCCCATGCAATATTTTCCGCATTTTTCACCATAAAAATTTGGCCATCTAAAACATTCAATGGAACACAAAGACTAGTCTACAACCATTTATATAACGATTATAGCAATTAAGTATAATTAATTTAAATTGATGAATTAATTCAATTTTTATGTAAATTAACCAATTCAAGGTAAAATTTTCAAAATGAACTATTTCAATACGACTCATTTGTTCTCAATACAATATGTTGAAAATTCAGTCATTTTAGTTAGTAATTTTAGCTCTTAAAATTTTTCACTCGGAAAATTGCTGCGCATTTTCCGCAATTCGATTTGAATCGACGCTTTTCAGCAGAATCCGGCATGAAACGAACCATATCGTCATTGGGAACGGGTGCAAACACCAAATAATATGCATTTTGGAGAGGCTGTAAGTCCTGAAAAGATTATCAATGGCCGGCAGGGGGATGGCGAAGGTGAAAGGGGGAGGGGGAGTAACCTGTCTGTATGTGTCCTCGATGGTGGGAATGTAGGCTTCCCGGAAGGTGCCCTTGACGAATCGGAGCACCAGGGAGCTTTTGCCGACACCACCAGCTCCGAAGACCACGACGCGGTAGTCGTTGCTCTGCTCGGGCATGACGTGGGGCGGAGCGCGGCCTTAAGCGCCGCCGCCCCCCGCGGAACGCCCCCGCACCCGATACTGCGCAACCACAACACTCACGCCATTCATACAACGCACACAAACACCCACACAACCACACACCCATTCATACCGATGAAAGCCCACTTTATTATTACGACACCCTTAAAACACACTATCCTTGAAAGGAAAATCATAAAACCACATATTAACAACAGATAAAGCGCCCCCTCTGAGCTAAAACGAATTGCTGACCTACGATTAAATAAATTCGAAGCGATCAACTTGAATTATTTCACTTGTGAAGGCTAAATTTTAATATTATTGAGTTATAATATCAACTCTTTACAATTAAAACTTCTTTAATTTACTTGGTTTTTATTTATTTTGTGTGTTCCCCCATTTAATTTAAAAGGGAAGCTATCAGTGTTGTCGTAGGGAAATCGACAAGGACGCGATTATGCAGTGTGGCAACCCTGCGCGACGCAGAGGGATCAATAATCGCGCGCATCGCACGGCGGGAAATTTAACCCCTTCTTCTTTTATTTGATAAAATCACACTGAATTGCTTTTATAGTTTACATTTGAAATTGATTCTAAAAATAACTAAAAACATACACTTATTATTATTAATATTATTTTATAAATAAAATAATTACATACGTCAAATTGAGTAATTCCTACAACAATACCATTCACTCGATTTACCTGATTGTTCATTAAAAAAGAGGAATATAATATAAAAGATTATAATGAAATTATCAGAAGTCGGTACACGTACGTAAAATTGGATGAAAGAAGACAAGAGAGTTATTCGAATGATTCTTAAAAGTGTGTGATAGAACGCAAAAAAATAGCTCAAGTGTTTTTTTTTAATTTACATATATACCAGGAAGGCCTAACAGAAGTGCCGGCAATGGCGCCCTCGGGTAATTTTTTCTGAGCACCAAAAATTATGAGAAACTGGATTACCATCCTCCTTTTTCCCTTGCTACAGTTTCAGACAGTGTCAGCAAAAGCATAGAAACCCAAATGTTTGAATATACTTCCTGTAAATTGTGCTGTTTTTTAAAATTTAATACAATAAGTGGATTAATTTTACCTTGAACTTTATTTGAAAGAAAGGCTTTTAAATTGATAAGTTCATTGCTAATAATATCAGATTTTTAATTCACTGTGAGCTTAATTTGAAGATCGGCTTTTTCCAGTAGATTTTTTGTATAGAATTTGCTGCTAGGATTTTTGGCGCTGTAATTTTAATTTTAAAGCTCTTTTGGCGCATCGAGCGGCACCCCAACTTATTTGGCGCCCTCGGGCACAGCCCCCCTAAAACCGGCAGTGCCTAGCAGGTGACCCCAATGCGTTTTCCTGGCCAGAAACATTGTACATTTGATAGAAATATTATTAGTAATTTACCTATGTATACACAATTAATATCCAGAGACATCTATGGTCAAATTTGTAAATTTGCTGCATTTTAAACAATTCAGTGAAATTCGAGATTGCTGAAAACTCGAGATTTTGTTAGAAAATGGGTAAGTTTGCCAATTTGCTGGAACCGTTTCAATGAAAATCAAATAAATTTGCAAACTCTGATAGGAAACGATCGCCCTGGAGTCACAACTCCAAGATCTGGCCAACAGAAACCTATGGGATTTGAACCCGTGATAACTATGTTCAAAGCATTATATGCTAACCGCTAGTCTATTCTGCTGGTTAAAAAAGTAAAGAAAATGTATGGGATTGGAGAATATGGAATTGTGATGGAGAGGCCTTCGATGAAAGGACAAGAGAGTTATTAGGAAAAAATAAAAAAAATACATATGTGGGTTAGAGAACATGGAATTATGTTGGAGAGGCCTTTGTCTAGCATTGGATGGTAAACGGCTGTAAATAATTATAATGATGAATGAATATATGTATGTATATAGTATGTATTTATAGCATGATTCGTTTGGACGATGTACTGCATAAATAAAATATATACTGGTATACTGGACGCAATCACAATGGTCATAATGACATTGATGGATTGGTGATTGGCATTATTCAATTCGATACTATGTATATATGTACATATGATGTAATTCTACTATGTACTTAGATTACGGTAAGTCTTACACGGAATCTGATGATAGTAAATTCGCAAGTATTTGAAATTTAAAAACTGGAAATTGCTTTAAAATAATTTTATTCAGTAGTGTGATAATAATTTGTTTTTACAGTCGTCACAACAATGGAAATTTCATTATTTCAGTGTTATTTATAGAAAAATTTGACTGTATATTTTAGTAAACGAGTTGAGTCAAACCTTTTCAAAGATTTTCAGATAAACAATTAAAAAACAGTAGAAAAAAAAAACAATATTCTAATATTTATCGTTGCAAATTTCTATATGTAAATGAAGATGACGGGAGCCTTCGTTGTTTTGGAACAATAAGATAACGCTCTCAGTCTCAGAATATCAACTATTCTTAATTCGGAAAATTTTCTAACAATCTGTTCATGGAAAAACCCGAAAAAAAATCTGACGTCACAAAAGACCATAGTGCATTGGTATTCGTCATCTTTACGATAGCTTCAATATACTCATTGAAATTAAATGATCCCAAAATACTGAAAATACAGCCGATAGAAAGATCACTCTCAGTACAATTTTCCGGAACTTTCGAGACATAATTTTTCAGAAATTTTGATTATTAAAATGCCGATTACAATGTACATATGGTCAGAGCGCTGCGTCATCTATTTTTTGTAATCAGATTAAACTTATATACTTAAGGATTTTTATTGGGGATATCTATAAATCAAAACTTATCATAATCGACCCAAATAAACTTAAATAAGTGAATAATAATAGTGAAAAAATCTAAACTATTCTCGATAAAGACATTTTTGTCGAAATAAATCGATTGGTTGGGGTCACAGGACATTTTTATTTAACGCTCCCTTTGGACAGAAATTGAAGCTTTGGTATTTGAAATAGTTTCCAATAAAAGTTGACAAATAAAACTTATATTTGCATTTGAAAGAAAGCGTGATATAAACTGGATCGCCAACGAAGATACCTTATATCAAGTGTGAACTTATTAAGTCATTCTAAGATAAATTTATCAGTGACATAATATTATACATAAAACATAAGTAATATGAAAATCTTTTGATTACTTATATATTATATGTATGTAGATTAACATTATTATCTCTCGCACTATGAAATTTATGTCATATTATGTCTATTACACTAACTTTATCTATGAATTCGTTATTATACAAAAGCAAACGATTTATTGTTAAATTTTACTGTGTATATTCATATCTACAGCTACATACAGTATATAGATATGTTACTAGTGTTTTTACCCGGCTTCGCTCGGTATTTTTAATATAAACCGCTTAAACATGGCCAATCTAATGGTAAACATTTTATTAAATTTATTTGAATAGTTTTATTTTATTTAAATTTATTTGAATATTCATTTGTTCCATGACGTCACAGATTTACGAAACAACAATAGTTACAAAGTCTCTTTCGAAATTATATATTAGATTAGATACACATGTATATTTAAATACGATTTCAACACCTAGTTGTAACTAATTAAATGAAATTTTATGGTATTTCAAGTATAAATTTAATTTTTTTCGGGAGAGAAATTAAAAAAAAAATGGATCTCATGAAAAATTTTTATTCAGATAATAATTGGCGCTGTTCATATCTGATACAAATACCTACAAATATAACTAAGTAAATAATATTGAAACCTATCTTTATGTAAAAATATTAGTGGAAAACTTTGATTTTCCAACCTTTTCCACACCCCACACACTAGAGAAATGTTATAATAATAGAAGCGCCCTTTTGAATACATTTCTTATTTTAATGACACACGTACCGTTTCCATAACTATGCAATATTGTACGCGTATGCGTATGCTATTGCCAAATGCTAGCTGTCGCCATGACCCTTTCTTGAAAACTTTCATATACGATGTTAATTGACTAATATGTTACTTAAATGATGAATTTACTTATAAAAATGTATCCCATATTGTTTATTGTGTGTTTTTTAATGCATCGTGCAATTTTTAATGATGCACTTGCCCATTTTCCTTGCTCAGTGAAGTTTTTATCAGACATACGTCGACCACCAAGCATCAAATACGACTGATGCTAAAATTATTTAGGAATGTCTGTGGACAATCTTCACTTGACAACAATATAACGCCTAAAGCCACTTCTATTATTATAAAATTTCTCAGGTTGTAACTAATTAAATAAAATTTTATGGTATTTCAAGTATCAATTAAATTTTTTTCGGAATAGAAATTTAAAAAAAATGTTTATCAAAAAGACGGCTCTCATGAAGATTTTTTATTCAGATAATAATTGACGCTGTTCATATACATATACCTAAAAATAAGTAAATAATATTGAAACCTATCTTTATGCAAAAATATTAGTGGAAAACTTTGATTTTTCCAACCTTTTCCAAACCCCACACACACAATTCTCTAGTTTTTCATAGTATACGATATAATTTGGTGTTTTTGTAATTGAAAATAATAAAACTAAAACGAAAATAAAATGAAATCAGATAAACAATATATGTATATCAGATAAACAATATACATATGCATATATTGTATTCCAACCGTTTAAACGTTTCGGAGGCCACAGGCGCAACTTAATTTCGAGCCCCCCCCCCCACTAATCACAAAGTGATTTTTTTTCCAATTGTGAATTGTAGGTATGTACATTATAAAAAAACTTGTTTTATTTTGTATTTACAATTTCTTATTAAATAATATAAATCTATTTACAAACTTATACAAACAAAAAATTATATATTATACAATTATATAAACAAACATCTATTTACAAACTTATACAAACAATCAAGAAAAATAGGAAAACATTTTAAATTGGTAGTTTTCATTACATTTTAAACTGGTAGTCTGGCCACAATGCTAAATCCATAGGATTTAACACTGGGAGCCATTACAGTATCATTTTCACCTTTACTTTCTTCCTCATTTTCTCTTTCAGACTGTTCTTCAGTCCTTTCAGGAGTCTATTCTTCAAACGTTGTAGGATGCCGCTCATTAATTTTTCTCTGCTCTCTGCGTTGTAGGATGCTGCTCATTAAGGGATCTTCATCAGTTCTTCTACAGGGCTGCTTTTCGATCCTTTCAAAAGGTTGGTCTTCGTTCCTTTCAGGGAGCTGCTCTTCAGTTCTTTCAGAAGCCTATTCTTCAAGTTGTTCCGATATACTACCAATTTTAATGTAATTAGTTAGCGAATTCTTTTGTAGCAGTGAAATTTATCTAGAAAGGCCAAACAATCGACGAAGGCGAGAGCAATTATCGCATAGCTTTGTACTTTACATAAAACAGTAGTCGTAAACTCAAATATTTCACGGAAAAATGCATAGGAATAATAATTTTTCTCCGAACGATTTGGAGACCCCTTAAATTCAGAGGCCACAGATATGCGCCAATTTTGCTGTTCGATAATTCGCCACTGATTTCAATCCTATTATCTGTGAGATATACATATTGTTCATTCGAATCGACAGATTATTATGCGCGTTTTGAGAAATAAAACAGTTTTATAATAAAATATTTATAAAAGTATAGCATAAATATTTACACTAAAATCATACGAATAGAAAATTTATCCGGCGGGGTTACGAAAATCAATTTTCCACACACACACACACAATCCCGCGTCATGCATTAGTTACATACATATAACCACATTGAAAATATACACACGGAATGTTTACAATAAGGACCGAAAGAAAAGCGAAATCCAGTAAAACAGTCTGGATTGAGTCGATGGGCGTGCCCACAAGATCCCGCTCGTCCAATGGGATGTCAGCTCGATCCCGATTGGCCGAGGAGGATGCTGCGCCGCAGATGATACCGACCGACACCACTGGATATTTTTGACTCTCGCGGTTGAAACATTGAAAAATACACGCGGGCCGACGGGAGCCGCTCCACATCCCGACACATTCCCGTCTGCACATTCCCGGTTAGTCGGTGAGTTGAATTACATTTCCCGTTTGTATCCAATCGTCGCGAGTTGCAGACTCTTTGACGCGGTCGGAAAATTCTGGCTTTCCCGAGCTTAAGTGGCGCATGCTACACTGCTGTTGATACAATTGCGTTGTGTCATATTTGCACCCTCTTTGCAATTCGGTTTTTTTACCTTGCGAATTTGTTTCTATAGTTACATATGTACATGCTATCATACATACATATATACAGTGGTGTAGTTGGGCCAGGTCGCCGCCCTGGTACTTTGATATAAAAATTGTTTTTTGAGTGCAATTAAAAAAAATGAATGTCTGTGTGTGTATGTTTCAAATAGGCTTCGAAACCATTGAACCGATTACGATGGAACTTTCAGGATTTGTTGTATGCATGTCCGGAAAGATTACTGTGAAAAAATGGGAAAATACGGGAACGGGAACGGAAACAGGAAAAACGGGAATGGGTGTCATTACAACGCTATAATTTCAAATGTTTTCGCGTCGCGACCAACGTGTTCGCTGCCTGCATTTTTCCGACAAATGGGAACGGGAACGGGAATTTCATGCGTTATTGCGGCGTTAGTATTTCATATAAAATTTTGTATACCAAATATTGTGAGCAGACTGTTACATTCGTGGGTGATGTGTATTTTGTTGTTATTAATATTTCCGCTGCCACCCAAGTCAGTGATTAGTAAGAGTGTTTGATCGCAAGTTACTAGTTAGAGTGTTTGATCGCAAGTGATCTTTCATATGTTTAACATCAGTATATATTCAATAGGGGTAACAATTTGAACCAATCATAATTCGCGAGAAAATAATATTTTAGGGGGGAGTTAATTAAAACAATATCTTAAGACTTTAATACTTTGACCCTTGAGTGTATCGAGAAATGGTTTACACACAATTAGCTACGCAGCTTTAAAAGGGTTTTTTGAGGGAATACGATTCGAGTCGAGTCGTGTGACAATTGCTCGTAAACTAATTAAAGAAAATATTTTAGTGTTTGCATATGTATCCCTTTAGGGTAGATTTCACACAATTCGTTGTGCGGATTAAGAGTCGTGGGAATAATGCAGAAAAGCGATAAAGTTAATTAAAAACGATATGTTTAATGTTAACATATGTGTCTTGAATGTATCGAGAAATGGCTGAGTAGATGCACGCAATTTGTTGTGCAGGTTTAAGAAGGGCTTTGATATTTGGGGGAAACATAATTCGTCTCGCAGATTGATTTTTTGTGAGAAATACAATTTGTCACACTGATTTAAGGGTCGTGGGAATAATGCAGAAAAGCAATAAAGTTAACATAAAACAAATAAAGACTTATGTAGACGTAACAAGACTCTCATTTTGACATTTGGTGATTACAACTGTATCCTCACTCAAATGCCCGTTTGATTGCAGAAATTTTTTTAAAAACAACCCATTGAAAAAATTATAGACACTTTGAATGATGCCGAAATTGAATCATATAACAAAATTTTCTGAACTGTATATTCAGAACTTTACATTAAAAATATCTAAAGAAAATTGGGATGGATTAAATACACCAATCCTTCGGTTCGCACGATGATGAATAAATAAAGCGTATTTTTATTTATTCATCATCGGATCGGATTCAAGACGTTTGAAATGGATTTAAAGAAGTCGTCTTTGTGCAAAGCCGTGTTATATAAAAATTGAGGAAATTGGGAGACGTGTTTCGTATATTACATACGTTAATGGTTTCTAATAAACTATTTTCGACAAAATTTTAATGTTGTAATTTCAAAAATCGAATTGACAGTAGTTTTATCGTATCATATGTTGTATGTATGTACATATATATATATATATAATAACAGATAGTTTTCATACCGTTGAAGTTACATATAATTATCATAACAAAATTTTATTTATTTGAATATACATATGTATGTATATAAAAATAAAAAGTTTAATTTTATGTACATATATTCGGAAATGAAAGTTGGTGTGTTTAATAAAAAAAATATTTTTATTTACATACCTACATATGTACACAACTTCATTTTTTCAGTATTCAAAATATGGTATGAAGCATTTGAAGCTCAATTGCGCAATTAAAAATAGTATATACCTTTATACAAATTTTATGTATTCAATTTCGAACAAAAAATCATATTGTATATAAAAAAGAAGTTAAAAAATGAACATGTACTTTTTTACAATTAATACTTATGTACATACATACATATATGAATCAATTACGCATTTTCAATGTTTCAAAAATTCATTTATGTATATTAAACAAGTATATACATATATTCAATGGGAAAAAATTCAAAAGATTGCCTTTTTATTTGAAATCGAATTTCTTTTGTTTTTTTTTTTAATAAATTAAAAATTAAAATAAAATTATTGAATTAATTTTCAAATGCTTCTTATCCAATATATAATTTCTAAAGAGACTTTATATGTATGTAAATATATGTAATCCGTGACGTTATCGAAAAAATCAAATTTTTTATGACGACGATATCGATATCGATTTCGATTTCGTTTCTGGAATCCTGTTTCTGTTCTGGATCCAGATTTGTGTTTCAGTTCCGGTTACGAAGTCCTTTTTCATTTACGGTTCCGGATTCCTGTCTTAGTTCCGCATCTGGATTCCTGTTTCAGTTCCAATCCCGATTTCAGTTCCGATTCCCCGTTCTAATATCAATTCCGATTCTCTTATACATATATATAAAAATAAAAAACCATTCGAATATTTTTTTTATTCAAATTTAATAAAAAAAACAACAAATTAGTGTTTACTATTAGATTAGTCACGTTAAAGGGGTTTATATTATAAATACCGATCGAAGCAGGGGTAAAACCACTAGTTGTTAATAAATTACGTTCACAATATATTTACATACATATATTAGATCTATTCTGATCTGTTTTACACATTATTTTTCTTGTTAGTATTTATCTTATTTTAGTTGTCAGTGTAATAAAGCACGATAGAAAAAAGCTCAAAAATTTTACACATATTATTTCAACCAAAAAATAGTTGAAAGCTGACGAATTAAAGCAAACTGAATGATTTTATTTTCGTATAAAAATATCGAAAACTTTTACGCAATACACTTATTTCTTCAAAACACTACCTTGCGTTAGGTTTCTCGTGTTAAGAAACGATGATGATGATTCAATTTCACATACATACATATTATCGACTCGTTTTATTGAAAATTGACTGGAAGAGATAATGATAATGGGGATTGTTTATCGATTTAAAGGACATGTTGTGCGGGAGCGGTCGAGCCCGTGTTCCGAAATGCGCTCGCTGCCGGAACCACGGCTTGATTTCCGGTCTACGAGGACACAAACGCGCCTGCGCGTACCGCCACTGTCAGTGCGCCAAGTGTGGCCTGATCAAGGAGCGCCAAAGGATAATGGCTGCTCAGGTGGCATTGAAGAGGCAACAGGCAGCGGAAGATCGCATCGCGTTGCATCTGGCAGCTGCAGCCGGCGCACTGCAACAACAATCTGCATTGCCGCCGGGTCGCATCTATGGCATGACGGTCACTCCACCGACACAACACAACAAAAACAATGTAAATATATCGACTATCAATTCATATACGCATTTATATGTGTAATTTCAATATATTATACTCTATAGGATGACATTATCAAAGTTGACAGCGAGGTGGAAGGACAACCGGAGGATAATTTTCGAGAAAGCGACAAATCTACTTCCGATGCTGATCCTGTGTCGTGCTCAATCAGGTTTGTCTATTTGATTTTCTTTACAATCTTCAAATAAAAACGTCTATTAATCTTTGCTGATAAGCTTCGAGGATATATAGAATGTACATATAATAGATTCATATCTGAAAGAACAATCCCGTTTTCTACAAAGTATCCAATGTTTGAAGTTTATTTTTGGTATTTTGCCTTTTTTTCTTTTAAGATAAAACTTTCGCCTTAAATACATATGTATAATATACAAAGAAAATATTCTTTTCAGACGTCTTACATTAATTTCTGAGTGGAATAAAAATTTGCATTATTTAATTTTATTACATTTTCTATTATGATTATTTAATTTGGATGTGAAATGACGTTTAAATTTTCTTGCTTTTAATATAAAAATAATAAAGCGGTCAAATATCTTATTATTATAACGATCATTCGTTTATGCCGATTCATTATAATGAATGTGAAAACTCTTACTATTATGGCACACATTTTTTTTTTACATTTTTACATAGTTACATACATACATACATATATGTATGTATCTACAAATCATATTATATAATAAAGGTATACCTATATATATGTACATATATACTAGTTATTTTGGTATTCTTTATATTGAAGTTTTATTATTAAAAACAATAATAATTAATTAACCAAAAATGATTAAAAAATATGCTTTTCACAAAATAATTGAAAAAATAAGTTTTTTTATAAAATAATCAAAGAATACGTTTTATAAAATATATTCGCGGACTTAAACAATCCAACATTTCTTTTCGAAATCAGAACATGCGTTTTCTTTTTTTTCTTCAAATTTTCACAAATAAAATTTGTTACGGGGTCGAGAAGGAGATGGTGTACAAATATTATAGTCACAGTTTTTTTTATAAGATCTTCTTTAATAGTAGTAAGTATACACGAGATTAATAACAAGTTTGTATTACACGTTACTAGTTAGTAGTTACTAGTTAAGTCGTCTAATCGCGAGTCACTAGTTAGACGGTTCAATTGTCAGTGATCTTCCATATGTTTTACATCAGTAAATATTTAATAAAGGTAACAATTTGGACCAATCATAGTTCGTGAGAAAATATTTTTAGGGGGGAACTCGAGTTAAGTAAAACAATATCTTAAGACTTTAATACTTTGACCCTTGAGTGTATCGAGAAATGGTTTACACACAATTAGCTACGCAGCTTTAAAAGGGTTTTTGAGGGAATACGATTCGAGTCGAGTCGTGTGAAAAATGCTGGTAAAACTATAAAATTAATTAAAGACAATATTTTTGCATATGTATCCCTTGAGGTCGGATACACAATTCGTCGTGCGGATTAAGAAGGGTTTTGATATTTGAGGGAAACATAATTTGTCACGCAGGTGGCGTGAGAATAAGAAATAAAGTTATTTAAAAACGATATTTTTAGTGTTAACATATGTGTTTTGAATGTATCGAGAAATGGTTGAGTAGATGCACAGAATTCGTCACGCAGATAGCATTGAGTCGTGAGAAAAATGCAACTAAAACAATAAAGATTTTGGAAGTCTCATAAATAACATTAAAGGAAAATATCAATTAAGCGTACGTTCAAAGAATCAAGATAACAAGCGGGAATAAAGAGTAATATAAGTACATACATAAGTTGTAAGATATTCACAACATAACAAATTGCACACCACTTAAATATAGATTTCCCGGGTTCACATTTTGTTTGAATACACTGCCATTACTAATATATTAATGTAAAAATTTAGTAATACTTTAGTAATACTGATATTTGAAGTCCGCTTTAACAATAATGGAAAAAATAAATAGTAAACAAATTAAAAATAAAATGCGTATTTCCTATTCAAATTTAGAGTCAAACAGACCTCCTGAAATATAACCATGGATTCACGAACTCTAGATATTTAACACTTTAGATTTCTTTGTCGAAAGGTCTCCAACTGAAACGAGCGACAGCGAATGCTCTACAAGTGCAGTAAGTCGAGCTAGCCTCGAGATGCTTTCTAACTTATTTCCTGGAAGGAAACGATCTGTTTTGGAGCTGGTGCTACGCAGATGCAACCACGACTTACTACGAGCCGTAGAACACTTCAACTGCACTCAGCAAACCCACCAACTGACATCGGTAAGTCAAAAATTAAAATACAAACAAAAAACAATAATGAATTCAATGAACATTGTTTTTTTTTTTAATTGTAGCAAGCTCAAGAGGCGAAGTCGAGAGAAGATCCACCTGAAACATCTAATCGGATAATCGGAGAAGTGGGAGGACGAAGTTCTGCGTTCAGGGCTGTCGCACCTGGAGGTCGAGGTCAACTAGTACCTTTGGTCTGTGGACTCTGTCCTGAATGGCTGCTTCCAGGATCTCTTTTGCTACCCCTTCCGCGCACCTGTTTGCCAGGATGTGCTCAATGCGGACCACACTGTTAAATTTCACTACATTATCACGTAGGCCGCATACTATCGTATAGTACCGTAAGTACCAATATATCAGCTGTGGAAAACGTTTTTTTCAATGTAAAGCGATTAATTAAACCCTCAACTAATTAGGCGTTCAAATACTTTATTCAAATTAAATTTATTTTTCAATATTTCAATATGTCAAAGTTTTCAACCATCAAAAAATTATGTATCTAATCAAAGGGAGAAAGTTATTAAGGCGTATTCGTATTGAAAAATCACACAGGAGTAATTTTGCCACAATTTTTTAGATAAATCCAAAGCTATTTATAGTTGATTTATATAAAACTATCATATAATGATACTTAATTCCCAATAACAATCCCAATTACAGACATAAAGTAATGGTAAAAGACTCAAAGCGTCAGCTGATTGAAACCAGTTGCATCTGAACAATTACTAATTTCATTCACACTCTCATAATCCTCACCGTATTTTCATCAGTCTAAGTTTGAATTTTCTAAATTTTCAGCTCCAAGAGCTGCCAGTCATTTTTTAAAATATGCATTAATCAAAATTTCATATAATATTAATCCAACATGAATTTTTGACAGTCAAGTTTAATTTATATAAAAAATGGACCAACCTTTTTCAGTTTTCATAATTTAAATAAAAATCTCTGTTCCAACCAGTTATCTGCCACTCCCGAAATATTTGATATTTACATATAAGCCAGCAATTTTTTAATTATTTGACCATAGAATCCCGAAAAGTTCAAACCATCGAATGTCTTTATCTTTGCAATCAAATTCGTCTAAAGATGGTACCTAAAAGCATTTTTCAACGTTAAATATTGTACGTTTCGGAAATCAATGCGACTCGCCCGTGAGACGCTGGCGTACAAGTGTCAATGCGCGACTCACCGGCGAGTCGCTGGGGTACAGAGGGCTTAAACCATTTGTTTTACAATGTTAAAATTTAAGCATGTGCAATTTTAGTAATTTGAAATATGTGTAAGGTAAACTTAATCGCTTTGTATATCAAAATACACCGAATATTTAGTTCGAGTTGTATACAAATGAAGGCATTGAAACAAGCACAAGCTTAATAATTATTTAATTTAACACTTTTTTATTTTGTTTTTAAATATATTGTTTTAATACATACATACTCATTCATATTTGGAATCGTTTGTATATATAAGTTCGTCCAAAATAAATGGTTGTATTAAAAATGTATTTAGTTGTTTTTTCTTCGATACTTCGATCCCTACATACATACTCGTATATTCAATCACAAATATGCAAATGTACGTTCACCGTTGGTCCGATGGGTTCGATATGCGTCCTGCTCCTCCCCCAGGAAGAGTGATGTGATTTTTTTCGTGTTGACAAAACTCGTCAGTGTTAATGTATTATATGTGAGGGGTGTTCGTCTGTGTGTTTGTTCAGCATCCAGTTTCATTGAGTGGAGTCACCGAGTTTGTATTGGATTCACTTCATTAGCTTGACATTGCACGGTACCGTATGGCGCCTCGTCGTCACAGCTGTCGCCAACCATTTCATAAATTTAAACCCTCAATTCAGTCGGCTCTAAGATCTCGATAACGTATCTGCCTGTATTTGAGCGAATGCAAAAAAGATAAGTTTCGTATCGGGCTGAAATATTTCATGTTAGAGGTCACGTACGCAAATATACATACAGATCCTTATCTCAATTCGTATGTGTAGATACATATGTATTTAAATGGTTGGTTGCAACTGCAAAATTGGACGGCGGGATAGAAGTTGTTCAAATGTTATTCAATACTTCTACTCGGTCTGTCGTTCGTTTGCTCACAACTGAATTAGCAGATCACAATATCAAAGTGCCGTTTTTCATCGTGATTCACTAGACACATATATTTAATCGAATTACATATGGCGTTTCCTGGAGTTCTTTTTACATTACTTACGATAATGGACGCTTATCATGTACAAATAAAGATAATTTACACTGAAAATTGGAAGAGTTACCTATGTGCGTATATACCTTTAGTATGTTAAGTTTCTACTTCAAGATACCCGTGTGCGTTCTTTGATCAAAGTAAGTGTGTCAAATTCTTCTTTTAATAAAATGGATAAAATTACAGATTGTACCGTTTAAACAGACAATAATACCACAATATAGTCAATTACCACAGATTTGTGGCTTTACCTTTACGTAAAATCAGGGCTGTGGCGTCGTTTAAAATTTTACCCACAAAAACTCCGACTTTAACAATTTCTTATAAGATTAATTTTTGTCTGCATATCATTATCATCTTCAGCCATTCACCATCCACTAGAAAGCATCAAAAAAATATCATCGATTTTCAAAAAATCATTAAACAAAAAGTCTTTTTTGACTTACTAGTGTTTTGCCTGTTGAAATTTCAACGGGTGGTTTCGGGAACAAATTGATACATGATTTAAAATAGAGTTACAATACGAATAGTAATAATTAATCGGAATCGGAACTAAAACAGAAATCAGGAATCGGGGATCGGAACTGAAACAGGGATCGGGATCCGGAACTAAAACAGTAATCGGGATCCAGAACTGAAACAGTAATCGGAATTAAAACAGTAATCGGAATTAAAACAGTAATCGGAATTAAAACAGTAATCGATGCTGCCGCCCCTAGGCTGCCGCAAATCGAAATCAAAATCGAAATCGAAACGGGTGGTGGTTCCGAAACAGGTAGTTTCGGAAAGGAATTGATACATGAATTACGTATTTCGAAATATGAATTAGTACGTCCTGTGCAGTGCCGACTTCAGACCCCCCTCACTTCCCCATTACCACACTACCCCGCTACCCTGCATCACGATCGAGTGTCGCGCGACACCCCTATGCATAACGTATACTCTTGATATTCTAAAATTTGTTTTTTCGAAATCCCCATACTGGTCCACGGCTTGTCCAACTCCGACTCCTCAACCCTGGTTAAAAGTAATGTCTATAGTACCATTTGAATCCATCGAAGCACACAACTGATTCACTTTGCCACGGATAAAAATATCAAGTAACAAGATCAAGCAAGAATATTTATGTACATATATTATATATGCAGAACACTGTTCGAGATGACTAAATTTTAAATTTTAACTATACAATAGTTAAAAATTTAGCTATTGTAAAAATTTAGCTATTGTTAAAAATTTAACTATTGTATAGGTTAAAGGGGAATATTTTAATTAATACATATGTGAATAAGAACGTACATATGTGAATGTAAATATAATATACAGGTTTCTAATAAATGTATATATCGTATTAGTCAAATGTGAAGTCTAATCAATTTGAGTGGATTTGAAATATCCGAGGTTCAAATCAATAAAATTCTATTAAATTAAGTTACATGTATTTGAATGCTTTAAAATGTCAATATACTATGTATATTTATATTGATTTGAAAATCTAAAATTATACGTATAAATTATTTGAAAGAAAAATGCGTGCGTTCTTTTGTTTCTTGTTTAAATCTTCTGATCGCTAAAAAAAATGAAATCTAACTACATCTTCTAACAACATGTGTATTATATGTACCTATATATGCATTTTCACGTCAATTTTTTTTCTAAACTCAATTTCACCTGTGTCTAATGTCTGCGAATTTATTTTATTCGTGCCATATATTCGTCTTCGTTTCGTCGTCCGCCTTTTGTTGATTCAAACAATATACAGTGTAGCCCCTGTGGCGGTGCCGATTTGATTTAATTTGCGAAATGGCGGAAACAACGGCGAAAAGTCGTTTGGTACGAGACTCACGCAACATTCAATGTTGATCTTATTCATTTGAGGGCAGTACGAGATTGCCTCTTCTGTTTATTTTCAAGACAAAGTTTCAGCAGGTTGAAACAGACGCTTCCCAACACAAGCAACCCTATTTCAAAAACATAAAAGCGTGATTTTTAAACATTCTTTAAGCCTGCACTATATATATAAAGTACACTGAAGATGACCCATCCCGGGAAATCCAAGAAAAGCTCAAATTATATTTCGATGGAAAACAATGCCATATATAGATTTGTTTGTTATTCATTTTTTTTATTTTAAGATTACATTTGAATGACGTACAATGAATTTTATTCGTCACATTGTATACCAAATTATACTTCATACGTGTACTTTATGAGATAACACTAATAGCCATAATATTACTGAATTAGCCATTGTTGATTCAATATTTGAGCGAACTTGTATGTATTTGTATATCCTAAATATAAAAGTCGTTTTTAAATTTATTTTTTCGTTCGAATTTCATACATATCTCCGTATTTCTTGCGTATTATCTTGTCTGATACGTTGATGGTAATCTTAAAAGCTGCTATTTTTATAGTTAAACGTCATTTTTAAGGAAAACCACAAGTTCATATATAAATATGATGGCGGCCAAACAAACGACATATCATTTTAACATTTGTATATATAAGTTTCGGAATCAGCTGACAATTGCGGAAAAATTAAATGGATTTGATAATCTTATTAATCGAAAAAAAACATTGGTTAATTGTTGTTACATAGTTATCTAACCGTAATATATGAACATCAAACTACGAATCAATAACAACTACAACTTAGTTAAATTCCAATACCAAGCCGATTTGAGTCTTAAATCTGATACTTAGGGTTGCCACCCCTACGGTTTTGACCCAGAGTCTCCGGGTTTTAGCTAGTCGTATCCGGGCTCCGGATTTGAGTGATATTTCTCCGGGTGTGTAGTAAATCCCCCACAAAAATCATAAAAATAATGCAATTGTAATTTATAACTTTTATGCAAAGCGTATATATTGCTAAATAGATATGTATATGGCTCATATCTCGTGTACGCAATGTTTGACTATATCTCGTGTACAAAAAAAATAGTAAAAAAGGTATAATTACATAAATTATATATTGATCCCATTTTGGTGTACATATTGATTACTTGGTAAAATTTTATAAATTTATAAAACAGTCTTAAAATATTTTTTCAGTATTTAATTTTAAGAACGAAAATTCCAAATACCAAGTATTTTTAGATGCTGTAAAATACGTAAATATAAAATTAGATACTGATGAATTGTATAGTGATATATGTATGTGTACCTACATATGTACTTAAAAACTTCATTCCTTCTAATCAAATCGTTCGATTTGCCTGCCGATAGAAATGGATAAAAATATTTTCCCCTAATATTTTCGAAATGTGATTTTTTTTATTAATAATAATTTATATGAATAAAATAAATAATAAATTTATATAAATAAATAAATAATTTTTGTCATAGCCTCCGAGTGAGACCTGGGTCTGAGGTGGCAACCCTAAATCATTTACTATATACATATGCACCTTATTTTATTTTATTTACATAGATATATACCAGGAAAGCCTAATAAGTAAACCCCAATGCGACTTCCCAACCAATTACAAACATTGCAGCATTTTTAGTACATTAATCGCTGCATTTCGAGATGTTAAAGAACACGAAATTAACTATTAATTATTTAATGAATTACATCTATGGATTTAGACTTGTACATACATTTTTGCATATTGTACATAAATCAAATTCAGATATTGGTGACATAGTGGGTAGGAAAGTTTTTGTTAATTTAATGTAGGAACCGTTTCAAAAGTTAAATCAGATAAATTGGCAAACTCTGGTAGGAAACGATCTACTTGGAGTCGCAAATATCCAAGTCTAACCAGCAGCATTAAATATTAGCACGGGATTGAACCCGGTAACCCCTCAGTGCTTAACATAAACGCAACCACCGAGCCATACTGCTGGCTATATCTATATTAAATCAGAGGAGTAGGCCTATACATACATATGTATGTATGTGTTGTCACTGTATAATATTTTCATCGTGACTTCAGTCGACATCAATATAATATCAAATTTGTATCAATTATTTTATCTTAATGTTCTTTTACTTCAAAAGAATAAAATCCAAAGTACAAAATGGTTTTAATGCAATATATTTGTTAGAACGAAAGACAAATAGAACCGAACCCAATCGAAAGACAACACGCCGCAAGCGTCCAGTAATGTATTTAGTGGGTTATCGAGCCACCCAGTGGTAGCACTATTCCCTTTTTATCGTTCAACTCGGATACCCCAGGGGAGTTTCGTGTTTGAGCAAGGGTTTCACGCAACATTGTTTATACAAAATATCATTCTCTGAATTACAATCACACTTGAACGCGTCTCGAAAGCTCAAATCACAAACCGTCTACTAGCACTGGTAGTAATAGGAAACGCTGTACGATTTCCACGAATGCACCTGCAACATTCCCTTTGATCGGTAGTCCCAAGTCTAAAAATACCAGTCCTGATTCCTTCTGGGTTGATTTCCGTATGCACTTATGTATGTATGCGTGTGTGTGTGTGTGTGCAGCATTTTTCGTTCGCCTCGTTCCATTATCGTCTCGCACAAAATCAATAACCGGCGATTAATTTTTGTTTAGCATGAATGGGTTTGTTTAAACGTGTGAGCATTATCTAACGTAAACAGCGAACGGGGCGAGCAGTATCGTCCATTTCTTCTGCTTCTGCAAACGAAAATAAATAAAACAACGGCCAATGCGACACGTGTTGCATGCGCCACTGTTTCGAGCCAGGGACTGCCAAAGGGATGGTACAGTGGGATTTAGTTTTCAAATCCAAAATAATACATTATATGTACATGCTTAAGTTGGCATGCTTGGGTCGAGTGCATGTTTGAGGGTAAACGGACTATTTCGCACATTGGAATCGCGCACACGACAGTTGTTGCCACGAAAATCGCTAATACGGAATATCTGGCACTTCTGGCACTAATTCTCGTTAGTATGATACATAGCTCGCGTGGCTAATTCTCGATGTATAAAGTTTTCAATTGCCAGGTGTTCCGCGATCGAGACTTTAATGACGTGTGCGAGATCGCTCTGTGCGGAATAATCACCAAACCTGTATGAGTTAACATGCGTAACCAGTGTTGTAGTGCAAAAATAGAAATGCCAAAGCGCTGAACTTCAGCCTCTCTTCAGTATCTCCTCCCCCCCCCCCTCCACCACTAATTGGAATCTTTGGAATTTGAATTTTTTTTCAAATTGGCCAATATTGACTTTTCAAAACATGTTTAAATTAATATGTTTTTGATAAATAGGTTTTGTTTTTAGATAAATGTTAAATAAATGATAAAAAAATGTTTTTTGTATAATGTAAGGAAAAAAAGGCGCCACAGGTGAAAAAATTTTCTTCGAAAAATGTTTCTAGGTACGAAAAACGTATAGCAAAAGCGTCAAATTGATGCTGAAGTTCCATGAAAGATTTAAAAAAAAAGCTAAGCTATATTTCCTTGTTTATATTGTAATTATTGTATACTGTTGCGTAGGGGTGGGTGGAGGATCCAAGTAAAAGGCCAACAGTCGTCTCACAGCATTTATTGATGATTAAGGAGCACTGGCCAGAATGACATGATATCGCCTAAGTATCGCCTTATAAGGGATAGATCTCTCAGGACATCTTCGACGTCTAATTTGTTTACCTATTGTTATGGTCACGTACGGATATGTCTTCCCCCGACATTCGCTCCCACGGTACAGGTCAATTCTGCGAAAGGACCAATACCAGCCAACTCGGTCGCCATTGTTTAGCCTACATGCACTTAGCTTGTCGCTAATCCTTAAAACCACTTACACCGGTCACACGGTCTCTCAGGACGCTACCCGGCCTAATCCGATCGCAATTACTCGGCGGCTCTTTTTAGTATACGTAACAATACCACGGACCGCAAGACGCACTTTGACGCACTCCATCCTCAAGGAGCTGGCAGTCTTTCAGAGAGATTTTCCATAGCATGTAGGAATATGCGATCAAAAGCAATCGCACAAATTTTTCAAAAAATAAGTTTGCAGCAAATTAAAATGATTTTTATGTTCTCTTAATATTGGAAAATATACATTTTACATTAAAAAGTAGAGGGACGCGTTCCAGCTTAAAAAATAAGTACAGACGCGACGCGTTTGGCCGCGCCCGCCCCACTACACCACTGTGCGTAACTCCACGACTAAACGATAGCTCGTTTCAGCACATCGAGAAATAAATATGGTTTAAAGCGCCAAACGAGTCTCATTGGCCTGTATTACGTGTTCCTTTATGAATTGAATCCTACATACATATTTGTTTTCATTGCTAAATGTAGATGAATATGTATCGTCGCCAATATATTCTGCATAAAACATGTAAAAATGTAGATTTTTTATTTTTAGTTCTGTATTGAGGGCATTGAGATTTAAATATTTATTTTTCAGATTAGTATTCCACTTGGTTCAGTATCCTGATTTTTCGAAGATGATTATGAGCACCGTAATGCAACTCGTTGGAGAATTTCCTCTTCCTCTTGTTTCCACTGCCTATAATATAATTGTAAATCTTTGTAATAGTGCTCAATAATAATCTACATATGTATTTAATATGGATGGTTTTATGTAGAAAAATTCTCCCACAGCACATTTTACTTTCCAAAACAGTGTTGTGTTTAATTTAACAATTATAATCTTGACATTGAATTTCTCAAGTCTTGCCGAATATCAAAGAAGATTATTTCATGCTCGTTTTGTCCGAGTCTTGTTTTTTCTAGAACATTTAAATTTTCTGTAATTATGTTAAAGTGATCTTTAGCGGGTATCATCGTAGTTGACCTCACCTGAATCATTTATATTAGTCGAAAAAAAAATCGACATTGAAACTCATTTAAAAAAACATTTGATTAGATACCAGGTTTAATATCAGTTTTAATGATACAAGAAATCAGTTGAATTGTATGTAATAAAATATGATTCTATTCCTCGATATACTTGATTAAAATCTACAAATAATACTTGTGTACATATATAGCATCCACATGCGTATGTATGTATGTATACAGTATTGAAAACTCAATAGGAATTAATAATTAATTTTTTGATATATCTTTTCAATGTGGATAATAATATCTTTTGTATATTCGCACAGTATTCAAAGTTACATTGAATAAGAAAATAATCAATAACACAGCGTGGGGTGTACTAATGGTTCTCCGAAAAGTTTACTCGAATTTCTTATGTAAACAATTTAGTATACATATCTGCAGAACTTCGTCACTGGGAGATATCAATGTCGCAATTTTATCTCTACCAAAAATTTATATGTTGGCGCGGAAAACAGACAGATACATACATACATATGTACATATGATTTACAATGCATTTGATAAAAAAATGCCATTATAAATATTGATAAAAAAAATTAATCAATTAATCAACTTGACACCATTTGTGAGATTTATTTAACAATAAATATGTACTTCAATTTATTTAACATTAATTTTCAACATTCCGCTGTAATATACCCTTCTAAAAGATGGTTTTTTAGAGGAATAAACTTCGTAAGAAATAAAATAAAATAAATAAAAATCGTGGTAATGACCACGTTGTTGGCTTTATCGAAAGATCAGGATGGAATGCATTTGGGCGAATGAATGTTATTTTTAAATCAAAAATGCCACTCTGCATGAAGAAAAAGATCTTCGATTAATGCATTTTGCCTGTGCTGACGTATGGATGCGAAACTTGGACATTGAACGCCAAGATACTACACAAAGTACAATGCACTCAAAGAAGTACGGAACGCTATATGCTTGGAATAACGAGGAAAGATCAAAAAACGGGATACGTGGGTGAGAAGTATGACAAGAGTAGTAGATATGGTGGATAGAGTGAAGGTATTGAAATGGCAAAGGGCGGGCCAAGTGGCTAGAATGGACGAAAAGTGGACAAAAGAAGTACTAGAATGGTACCCGAGAGAATGCAAAAGGGTAAAAAGAAGACCGCGGGGAAGATGGGTAGACGAAATTAGGAACATTTGTGGGATGAGATGGATGAGAGTTGCGCAAAACAGAGACGAGTGGAAGCGTGTTGGAGAGGCCCTCATTTAGTAGTGGATGGTGAGCGGTTATAAGCGATGATGATGAATGATATGCCATTGGTGTTTAAATATGATACCGAGCATATGGGGCCGCGACTGGTTTGAATAAAGCGAAATTTTCGACCACTTTTTCGAGCAGCCGTATATTGGCAATAGCGTGGCGAAGGCTTCCAAGTCGTTCATCGTCTCGGTTTATCGGCGTAGACTACCGACTTCACATATCCTCACAGAAAATAATCCATAGGTGTTAAACAACACGATCTTGAAGGCCAATTTACGACCGTAAAATGAACGTAAGTAAATCTCGCGAACTGAACCACAATTTTCGAAATAAATTTGCACAATTTGCGTGCGTTGTTCTGACGTAATTTTATTCATGATAAAACTAAAATGAGGACAAACGAGGTGGTAAACGGATTGCCACAAAAATCGCGAATACGGAATATCTGGCACTCGAGTACTGGTTAGTACAATATTTCACGTACGTAGCTTTCGATTGATGGAGATAGTCGAAACAGTGAACGGACTATTTCGCACATTGCGATCGCGCATTCGACAATAGCTTTTCCAAAAATCGCGAATACGAAATATCTGGCACTCGAGTTCTGATAAGTACAATATTTCACGTGGGTAGCTTTCGATTAATGGAGTTTTTGGGTGCCAGATGTTTCGCGATCGAGATTTAAGTGACGTGCGTGAGATCGCTTTTTGCGGAATATCACCAAACCTCTAAAAAAAAAAGGTTGTGGCTATTTGCAGGTACTGCATCTGCGCATTATTGGCTATTTGCAGGTACTATATCTGCGAATAATTGGCTATTTGCAGGTACATATAATCGGATTATAATTTCTTACATTTAATGTATGCTAGACTTGTTTAATCAATCGTTCATTATACATGAGGCAAATAAATTTCGCACGTTATTATAATAGATTTATATCATTTAGCTAGTTCGCGGCTTGTACTTGTATGTAGGTATTATACGTTATTATAATTTGGATTATATATTTACTCTACGTCACTCTACGAGTTCGAACTAAAATTTAAGAGGCTTAAAACAAAATTTTAACAGTAAACACGTTGACAGTGACAGTTCACGCGCATGCGCAGAAGGCTTTGCGCCTGTCGCAGATATAGTACCTGCAAATAGCCAATAATTCGCAGATATAGTACCTGCAAATAGCCAATAATTTGCAGATATAGTACCTGCAAATAGCCACCACAAAAAAAAAACAATATAGGAGGTGATTTTTTTCATAGAACTCTAATTTTGAATTACATTTGTGGAATAAATTCCAGATCATTAAATTTTATAGGCAACTCAGGTGCATATTCACCTGATCAACAATATTTTCACTTTTTCCGTGTTTCGCATAAAAGAGTACGCATTGATTGATTTATTCAATACTTCAATGCTCTTCAGGTTGAAGAATATTGATTTAGACAAGTGAAAGCCAAGATTCTCGTTGTTGAGGTAAACTAACAAACAACTCATTGACACTGCTATAGGCAACAAACAAGCCAAGTAATAATATGTCGATTCCTTGGTAAAATTAGCCGTACAACCGGGTGTTAGTTTCAAAGGTGAGTGAGGGTGTTCGCGAAGAGTTTGAAACATGATGTTGTGTCGACGAGGTGGCATGCTAACCGCTAATGGATGTTTGTTTTGGTTGTCAGCGGGACGAGGACCAAGCGGGCCGCATGGGTGGCCGCACACGTGGGAAATGCCATCTCTCCAAGATCGAACATTGCATCGACAATAGCGAAACACACCTTAAATACTAAACAAACGACTGAAACGTCCATTTTGATTCGATAATTGAGGTTAGTGACACTTTGAAAATGGCGGAATTCATTTTAAACCAGTGAGGTTGAAAACAGTGGCGACACCTATGAACAGTTTCATCAAATTAATAATTATTTGTTGTTAATATTTTCATTTTAGCAAATATAAGACACTAGTGGTTTTACCCGGCTTCGCTCGGTATTTGATATATACTTTGTAATATAAACCTCTTAAACATGGTTAATGTAATAAATAGTAAACATTCATTTGTTTTTTTATTAAATTTATTTGAATCGAAAAAAAATAATATTCAACCATCGTCATAGAAATTTCGATATGTTTTTGAAGCTCCAACCAAAGCTTACAACCTTACAACATCTCTTTCGAAATTATATATTAGATGGCGTAATAGCTGGGTTTATTATTATTTTCAGGGACCCGAGCCGGAACCGAACCGAAAACCGGAAAAACTGTTATTTTTTTCCGGAACGAAAACCGATATTTTTTTGCGATTCGTTTTTTCAGTTCGGTGAAATTAATATATATGTATACTCTGGGAATGGTATAATTAATGGACAAACATATAGGAATGTATGTTTATTAAAAATATGTTATGTTAATCATAATTTCAATTTTCAATTTAAACGACACATAGACAATATTTGTTTGCGTGCAACAAAAATGCTGGGATTCTTACTAAGAGTTAGCAAACCTTTCCAGAGTACTGCTATATCTACATAAGTCTTTATTTGTTTTATGTTAGCTGTATTCTACTCCCACGACCTTTAAATCAATCTGCGAGACGAATTATGTTTCCCCCAAAAATATCAAAGCCCTTCTTAAGCCTGCTCAACAAATTGCGTGCATCTACTCAGCCATTTCTCGATACATTCAAGACACATATGTTAACACTAAAAATATCGTTTTTCAATTAACTTTATCGCTTTTCTGCATTATTCTCACGACTCTTAATCCGCACAACGAATTGCGTGAAATCTACCCTCAAGGGATACATATGCAAACACTAAAAATATTGTCTTTAATTAGTTTACCAGCATTTTTCACACGACTCGACTCGAATCGTATTCCCTCAAAAACCCTTTTAAAGCTGCGTAACTAATTGTGTGCATTTCTCGATACACTCAAGGGTCAAAGTATTAAAGTCTTAAGATATTGTTTTACTTAACTCGAGTTCCCCCCTATTTTATCACGAACTATGATTGGTCCAAATTGTTACGTCTATTAAATATATACTGATGTTAAACATATGGAAGGTCACTTGCGATCAAACACTCTTACTTATCACTTGCGATCGAACCGTCTAACTATTGACTCGCGATTAGACGACTTAACTAGTAAACTACTAACTAGTAACGTGTAATACTAACTAATCTCGTGTATACTTACTACTATTAAAGAAGATAATCATCTTATAAAATAAAGTGAGTTTTATTTACGGAGTAGCGTTCCGCAAAAACGCTTGGTGGCAGCGGAAATATTAATAACAACAAAATACACATCACCCACGAATGTAACAGTACGTTGGTGCTTAAAATTCTTTATGAATCTTTAGTACGTAGTATTCTAGAATTTTCTTCTATTATATGGAATCCTACCCATATAACTCATTCATTGAAGATTGAGAGAATCCAAAAACGGTTTCTCAGATATCTTTATTTGAAACAGTATGGTTATTATCCTTGGCTATATCCTAGTGCATTCCTATTAGGGGCGTTAGGTTTCAACTCATTGGAGTCTCGTCGGAATATGTTACTGGGAAGACACTTTTTTTAAGCTGTTGAATGGGATAATACACAATCCTCAGGTTCTAAAGGAATTTAGGTTTAATGCACCTTGTAAATTCAGGGACTTGAGAAATCGTGATTGGTTTGTTCCTCCTGTGGCTCGCACAAATATGTTGTCAACGGCTCCTATATCTAGAGCGATATATCTGCTTAACAGGATTTCTGGTGAAATTGACCTCTTCAATATAAAATATACTAATCTGGTTGGGTGGTTGTTGAGGAATGCCAGTGGTTGATTTTGCCTATTATAAATATTAATGATTGTTATTACTTTATCTATGTTTTTTCTTTTTTTTTATGATTTTATGATTTTAATGATGTTGTGTTAATATTGTTATTATTATAAGTTATTATTACTGTTATCATGTTATTATTACTGAATGACCGGCCACAGCGACGCGTTGGAGATTTCTGTAATGTCACTGTGGCTAATATGTTAAATAAATAAATAAATAATAAGTTAGAGCGAAAAGCCGTATAAAGAGAGGTATAGCCGGTGTGGGTGTATTTACATTAATATTTAAATACCGAAAATCGGAACTGAACCGATATTTTTTTTACCGAACCGGAACGCAAAAAATAACGGTTCGGGTACCTGATTATTTTTGACAAAAAATCAGAACCTTTTGTTTAAACTCCCCCCCCCCCCCCTTTTATGTTAATTTAAATGGCAAATCATTCTATAAAAAAGTTGAAATACGAATCGTTAAAATCTAATAATATCCAACTCCAATTTTGTTTTTCATTAATAAAAATATATATGTATAATACATACATATGTATGCTTATGTTGATTTTATACACCAACAGATATTTGATTGCTGATTCTGCCAGAGTGTCAGCAAATTGCATATATTTCATACTAAATATTCATGATAATATTCACCTTGTAGGCAAGGAGAATACCTTGTAGTGCCTGGTAGACAAAAATGTTTCGTAAATTTGCCTTAAATTGTGATAAATATAGTGTTGAAAATTTTAATTGCAATAAAAATTAGCCTGAAAAACAAACAAAAAAACAAAACGTTTAGTTCTGAACAAGACCAGACGACAAGAGAGACTGAACGTTTATCCATGAAAATGTAGTGTTTTTACTCCCAAATCCACATCTAGGACATTGTTCTTTCGATGACCAACCAATACTCTACATCCTTAAAGAAATACATCTGGTAGTCGCAAAGATAATTGAATATAAAATACCAAGCTCTATGCCAGGGGTAGCCAAACTTTTGATCACTACGGGCGACCTGCTTTTTAAATTACTAGCGGCGGTCTACTAACATTATGTGTTAAAGTCAGCGGCTCCCAAACTTTTTCGGTTTCCGGCATCTCAAGTTAAATTACCTCTTACATGGACCGGTAAGCAAAAAAAGTCTTTTGCAACTCTTGGCCTCCGGACTAGAGCCATAGTTTTTCGCTCGAAAACTATGGCTCGTGACTTTCTTGTGAAATGGAAAAAAAGTAATAGTATTTTTTTATAGGAAAATTTTATAAGAAAATAGGGAAATATCTTGTTGATTATTTTTGAAATTTTGAAACAACAATTCGATCGAGTTTACATTACAAGCTATCTCTTATGGGGATGGACAAAATTATAATGAAGTAATTTATATGAAAGGGAAACAAAATGGATACACTTTTATTAATTAACTAAAAATTTAACTGTATATTATGAAATCGAATAAATTAATTTTTGTTTCGAAGCATCAGACAGGCGAGCGACTAGAAATGGCTACTTGGTCAACGCTTTGGCTCCCCTGCTCTTTGCGGACCGTAGCTATACTTGCTATCCCGTCATTTTCCCGGATTATAGTTCGGGTGTGTTACAAGTATACAACAAGACAAGCTAAATGCATTTACGATGTCTTGTTTTGTATTTTTTAAAGAATGTAATATTTTCGACTTCCGTTTCTTTCAACTCCATTTATATTTCGGCCGCCTGTAAGTGTGGTTCTGTAGGTACTACATCATTAAACAGTTAATCGAAGTTTGAAATAATAGTATTTTCAAATGCTTCATTATTTTTTCTAGTTGTTTTTTTTTTAGTCATTTTTTGGAAATGTCATAGATATCAATGTTTTGTTTTTTTCTACGTGAAGTATTCTGTCCCACCAAAATAATCTCGACAAAGATATACATTTACATACAAATCATAAAATTACAGATGTAATTTCTCCAAAAAATTACATCTGTACCATTATTATACTAACGTTTTTTTCAAGGGCCGTGAATATTTTTTAGTATACTATCTAGTAGTATGCATTTTCGTATATTTTCTCAAAAAATGAAACAATTCTTTTGGGTCAAGATAGGACTACGGCAAGCCTCAGTGGTGTGCCGTGAAAATTTCCCTATTTTTATCGCACAGCTTCACTTATGTGTGCGATAAAAACGGGAAAAAGAAAACGCAAATATCGGAAGGCAAAGATCGAAAATCGAAAGATTTTAAGTCGAAAGATCAAAAAAAAAAATGGTGCATGGTAAACGGTACATACTCACTTAATTTGCGCGAGCAGGATACAACTGGAACAAGAGGAACAGGCTTTTCCTCCCGTATTAATGTGCGCGCGCAGAATTCGGGAGGAAAAGCATGTTCTTCTTGTTCCTGTTGTATCCTGCTCGCGCAAATTAAGTGAGTATGTACGTGAGTATGTACCGTTTACCATGCACCATTTTTTTTTTATCTTTCGACTTGAGATCTTTCGATTTTCGATCTTTGCCTTCCGATATTTGCGTTTTCTGTCGTTTAACATTCTGTCTCGTCACGGAGACCGACATATGACATATGTATAGCGAAATGGACAAATATGACACGGTTATCAAATAACAAACAAGAATTTAAAGTTGTATATAGCTGAATAGCTTGTGGCAAGGATTATTCAAAGACATTGGAGAGATAAATAATGTATAGCCATAGAAGATAACCTCAGAAGAAAATAGTACATAATCATTATGAAACATTTTTCCACGAATAGATTAAGCTATTGAATCGCATATGATTTTTTTTTTAAATCGAAACAATCTTCATATTTTTTTACGTATTTTGTCATTAGCAGTGTTAATATTATACAAAAATAAGTTGGTAAAAAATACATGAGTACAGCATGTATTTAAAGCGCTAATTGGTAGCACAGATGACGATACATTGGTTTGGTTTAAATAGTTTTTTGTAAAAAAAAATACCGAAATATATATTTTATTTTATTTTATTACATTTTATACCATGAAGGCTTTACAGGTAAATCATAATGTACCTTCCTGGCCTTCCTGGCAATTACAAGCATTGTTATTATACAAGTTGCTGAATTACGAGACATTGAAAACTCAAAAATTAACGAGACATCATCGTATTGTACATTAATCATACTCAAATAGTGGTGACATAGTAGGTAGGAAGGATTTTGGCCAATTTTTAATCGGGAACCGTTTCAACAATGAAATCAGAGAAAATTGGTAACGATCCAAACTCTGATAGGAAACGATCGACCTGGAGTCACAAATATCCAGGTCTGACCAGCAGCACTACAGATATACTCAGAAAAAATCTTTTCAAACGAGGTCACCTCATGGGATTGAACCCGGCACCTCTCGATGTTAGGCGGAAGCTTAACGACCGAGCTATGCTGCTGGCTAAATGTATATGCAATAATATAATATACATATATATAAAAACAGACGCGGTGTGGATGCGGTGCATCCGCTCTAAAATCGCCAGACAAATTGAACGACAGATTAACGGACGGCTGCTTTAAATGCAATTCTCATCTTCCCGAATGATAGATTGCACATCACATGACGGGTAACCTTTCGATGTGCACAGATGCAATTATTAAAATTGAGTTGGATCTTTCAGGCGAGTTTAATAAGGCAAGATTCGATATGTTCCGAATTGCCGAATCAATTTTAATAATTGCATATGTGCACATCGAAAGGTTACTCGTCATCTGATGTGCAATCTATCATTCGAGAAAACGAGAATTACGTTTAAAGCTGCCGTTCTGTTAATCTGGCGATTTTAGAGCAGATGCACCAAACCCACGCGATGCGTGTGGGTATGTGTGTTTGTGCCAGACCGTCAACACACAGCCAATCAGAGTGAAAGTGGTCGAGGGGACGCGGGGAAGTGGGAATGGTGTGGAGCGTCATGTGACGTCAGGCATGTGCCAAGTGACGACAGGCATGCGCGACGTCAGGCCGAGTGACAGGTGACACATACACGCACACACACACACAAACACATTCATTCATCATTTCGAACGGCTGAACGGCGCATTAATACGCGCGCGCGTCTATAAATTAACTTACACTATATTTATATACAACTAGCTGAACCCGGCATGCGTTGCAATGCCACAATAACGCTTGCAATTCCCGTTCCCGTTTCACAGACATTCAATTTTATATATATTTGCTGACGTGGGCCATCCGCTGTGTCTTTGTGGTACAGCCCTGAATGGTCGGTACATTCGAGTGCGAGGTAGGCGTGGCGCGACTATTTTCACACTTGCAGCGTGATGCGTTGAAGGCGGGATAGCTTTACTTTCGCGTCAGTAAAATCGTAATAACGAATATTATTAAGAAGTTTTTTCCCGTTTTTTTTCACAGTAATCTTCCCGAACATGCATACAACAAATCCTGAAAGTCACATCGTAATCGGTTCAGTGGTTTAGGAGCCTATTCGAGACAGACAGACAGACATTCAATTTTATATATATATAGATATACTCGTATGTATAACTTTATTCGTATATCAAAGTCACCCGTTGAAATCAACGGGCACAACACAAGTGAAATAATAAAATATTCGTATTAAAATGGGTTTCTGTAACAGCTGAAAGAATAGGGCTGAGTAGATAATAAGTTGCGATCACTTTTCGAATTGATAAATCAATTGTATTTTTCGAAAAATTCCATTGAAGGTATCTTTTTAGGAAAAATTTCCTCAAGATCATTAAATGATATCCTTCGCGAAAAGATGAGTCGAGGCATAATTATTTGACAATTCTCGTGAAAATAAATTAAGCTATTCAATAATATGTGCACACATATGTACATACATATAGAGTTATTTTTACACTCGACGTCGCTACGACTGTTAATCATGTTTATTGTATTCGTCAGCATTACAAATGTTCGCAAATAAGACGTCTCGCAGTTCGAATACAAATACATATGTATATCATATTGCACTCGACTAATCAATTTCTGAATAGTACCAAGAATGTGATAAGAGAAAAGGATATAAAACGTTGCACTCAAGTACAATCAAGTGACCCACGACAACATTTTCACTGATCCCATGAAATCAACGCAACATTATACACAAACTAGTGTTGTACCCGATGAAATATTATCGCACGGGTGTTGGCATACTAAGGTATTAAGCTATTGAAAAATAAAAAGAAAAGTGTCGGTCCTGTGTTCGATCAACATGCGGTCGATTTTTTTTCAAATACCTTTTAAATATATTTATATTCAATTGTTTAATATAAAATAATGGTAAAAACTACCTACCTACCTACATATAAACAATATAAAAAACCAATATAAAATTAATTAATTAAATAAATTTTTAATAGATGGCGGTAAATGCTCAGAGACTTATTTCCCTAGAGGAAACATTGGTAGCAAACAATATTGTATATATATAGAAGTTTCTTATTGATCTGTTATTATGTTCGTATTATATTCGTACGTTTTGTTGACAATGTTTTAACTGTGACGTACATATGTCGAATCGAAACGGCTATTAGAATACGGCGAGCGTTATCTCACAGAGACATACAGACACACGGAATAGCGCTTTTATACCTACAGACATATATACATGACTAGTGTTGTACCTGATGACATATTAATAGTGTTGGCATATTAAGTTATTAAATAAAAAAGAAATGTGTCGTCGGTCGTGTGTTCGATTCCCACGCGGTCGAATTTTTCTCAAATACCTTTAAAATATATTTATATTTAATTGTTTAATATGAAAAAAATGGTAAAAACTACTTACCTACCTACATATAAACAATATAAAACACCGATAGAAAAATTAATTAATTAAATAAATTTTCAATAGATGGCGATAAATTCTCTAAAGCGGAAACATTAGTAGCGATCAGTATATATAGAAGTTTTTTTCTATTGGATTTGTATATACGTTTTGGCAGTGGTTTAGCTGTGACGTACATACATACAATGTATATCGAATCGAAACGACTATTATACATAGTACGACGAGCATTATCTCAGACAGACAGACAGAATAGCGATATTATATGTATATATTTATTCATTTATAGTTTTGGACCATTGTGGCATTACAGGAAGAACCTAATGCGCCACAATGGCCTACATTCGATAAAGAAGAAAAACAATATATGTATGATGATCATGATGATATTTCTATCTGCACCTTGTTCCAACCTAATCGAGTATTTATGTACTTGAATTGGGAAATTTTCCTCGGAGCTAAAATTTTCAAACCGGTCAACATTGCGAGCACAAAATCAGCTCCACTCGTACATATTACTTTTACTTTTTCCTCAATCGATAAAACCATCAGATTCACTCATTATATACAGACACTTGTTACAGGAAACACGTCATATCTAATACAGCCACACACACACGTTTCAAACCGTTCATATTTAGCTGTGTAAGTGTGTCGTGCACACGAAACCGGCGTACAATTCCACACCAAAAGATAAGCGAGTCATATCGACAGTCATAGCGATTCCGTGGATCAAACAACACCGATACATTTCAAAGAGCACAGAAACAACTCTCGCAACATGGATTACAACAAACCCCCACCATACAATCCAGGTAAATATGTATGTGCAAAAACGTTAATTTAACAAGTGAAAACTGTCGTGACCGGTGTGTAATCGACGATTGTAACAACACGATTGATTCTAGTGCAACGTCTTCTATTTTTAATGTGTCTATTTAGAAGTGAGTTCCGAGTGTTGGGAGTGATGTGAATTGTGATACATATTTTGAATTGCAAACGCGACCTTCACAGATGGCCGCGTCTCTGTTGAAATATACACAGTAAAGTGTGAAACTGTTGCAATTATTCTTCGCCATAATGAGGGGCAAATGGATGCGAATGCTCTTGAGACTGTTTGAATAGTTAAAGCAGTACATATGGTCGAATTTCGATTGAAATACAAATCCCCTCATTAAGGTCTGTTCATACCTATCCAGCACGACCCGTATCCTGCAGGTGTCCTGCAAGTGCGGATAGTATTCTTTGGTACATTATATGGCCGTATTCATACTCCATTCGCGCATGCGCATTTACGCATTCATGCGCGTCCATATAGAATGTACTAAAGAATGGTTACACGACAATTGGTGCAAGTCCAAAAGGTTCAACGACAAAATGTACCCGAAAATTAGTGTACTGACAAAATGTACCTGCGACAAAATGTTCACGCGACAAAATGTTCACGCGACAAAATGTCCACGGAAATAATGTTCAAGCGACAAAATGTTCAAAAATCCTAAATTTTCCTATTTTAATGGAAAAAGTAACTTTTTATTGTATTATATAAATGTTATATATCTATCGATGTATATGGTAATTTTTATCGTATAGATCGAGGATGTTATTATTATAAAGCCCGGACCCAGAGCGTGCCGCGTATTGTTCAAATGTTGTAAATGCATTGTTAAAGGTTTGCCGAACCTTTTTTACAAAGGATTTACAACAATGGAGCAATGAGCGGCCCCTTGGCTATCCTACCTCTAGTTATTAAATGAGTATAAATTACAGGTGTTCTCAACCGCACCAACATATTCTTATTTAAATTGAACAATTACATTTTAAGCGAATGTCATTGTGACTCATTGAATATCATTTTAAGATGTCATTGAATTAGTTTAAATGTTAGGGGTCCTTAGCCGTATCCAATATTTACCAATTGTCGCGTCCCCCTAAAGAATACTGTCCGTACTTGCAGGATTCGGGTCGTGCTGGATAGATATAAACGGACCTTTATATGTATCTAAAATAAGCGGTAAATATTTGAAGTAAACATTCCGTCTCTCCAATGTCAATGAAACAAGAGCTACTATTTTTTTATACTCGCCATCTTGTCAAAACTTGTATTCAATCGAATGACATTTTGGGCTTAGGTTTTTGAAACAATTTGAATGGTTTCAGCAAATCAGCTAGCATGGACTAGTGGTTAGCATATAATGCATTCGAACAAAGTGGTCACGGGTTCGAGTCCCACTGGTTGCCGTTGACCAGACCTTAGATATGTGACTCCAGGTCGATCGTTTTCTATCAGAGTTTGCCAATTTATCTGTGTTTCATTGAAACGGTTCCAACAAATTGGTATCTCGTCCTATCTTGCAAAAATTCTAGTTATTTAGCATCTTGATTTTTCGCTGATCTGTATAAATAGATGCCTCTGTGGATGTTGATCGTATTTGTCTTGTATAATGCCTATAAGTGCAATGTTTGGCCATAGATGAGGTTTTTAATGTCAAAATAATAACGGATGTGACGGGTCTGGATATGTGACTATGTGTGTGGGTTTGTGACAGACATGTGGACGCACACCCAATCAGAGCAAAGTATTAGAGACGCGTGAAGCATGGTAGTGGGGAAGTTGAGTAGGGGGGGGGGGGCGTGGAGCATCATTTGACGACAGGCATGTGCGACGCTGGGCCGAGTTACGGGTTCTTTCATTTCGAACGGGTTGGATTGGTGAGCGCATAATGCGCGCCCTTTTTTTATTACTAGCCTCTTCTTACTTCACTTTCAATTTTTTCGTCTGACGATATTTTTATTACGATTAATATTACGTGCGCCCACGTGCCTATAAATTACCTTACTAGATATTTATATTATAACATATAACTTTATTTTAATTCGTGTATCAATTCCTTTCCGAAACCACCCGTTGAAATCAACGGGAAGAACACTAGTATATAATAATGATGTATTTATATAGTTGATATTTCTTGATCTGTATAGTACACTCGTCGCATTAGAGCAATCTGTAAGAAGAGTATGTATGATGGTTGAATAAAAATAAATAAAAATGTGTTTTTGTTGAATTATGGTTAAAAAAATAGCATTGTGCGACCACAGTGGTGTTCTAGTTTACTACTAATTGATATCAACGCCTGATTTTAATACATACTGGCCCATTAGTGTGGTGTCTCCACTTCATCAAAAAAATTAGCAATGTAAATCTCATTTATAATTCACATTATGCAAAAGAGATCCAACCCAAAGGGAATTTTTACAACTGTTGGCAAATTTAACAAGTTTGCTTTTCTATATACATATACAAAAATGAATGTCTGTCTGACTGTGTGTCTCGAATAGGCCCCTAAACCACTGAACTGATTACGATGGAACTTTCAGGATTTGTTGTATGCATGTACGGGAAGATTAGTGTGAAAAAAAAAACGGGAACGGAAACGGGAAAAACGGGAATGATTATCATTGCAACGCTATAATTTCAAATGTTTTCGCGTCGCGACCAACGTGTTCGCTGCCTGCGTTTTTCCGAAAATTGGGAACGGGAATTGCATGGGTTATTGTGGCATTGCAACGCATGCCGGGTTCAGCTAGTACATTATATAATAAAGATTCACAGGGTCCCCTGCGAAACATCAATTCTCGTTAAATGAACTCTGCATTTCTATACTTGTCTCATCGGCTTGGTACCAGGAGTATATGTAAAATGTTTAATTAATTAAATACATACATACATATGCATGTAGCTGTAATAAACATTAAATTATTTATCTTATTCAAAATTGATGAGAATTTATAGGTATATTCATTTATATAAATGAAGAGTTCATTTAACGAGAATTGGTCAAACCAAGTCCACTTAGATTCACAAATTTGCAGTCAAAATGTTACTTGTGTGTTAGTAAGATCCTTTTTGGTTTATAATACCAAGGCATTTTCTGAAGGAAAATATATTGTTGGTTCCGAATCAAAACGTATGCAGGGTTTTCATTCCAAATTGACCCTTTTTCATTTCAAATTGACCCCTTTTCAATGTCAATTTGAAATGAAAAGGGTCAATTTGGGATGAAAAAACTATAATTTGCTCTATTGAGTCTATTGCTATAGTATAATTATAATGTACAAAAAAGTATTGATTGAAACAGTGCATGCTAAATACAACTACATAAATAGCGTGACACTTAACTGTATTAATGCACAACAGGAACTAAAATGAACTATGTACATATGTATACAACATAGCCAATTTATTATACTAATGCACGATACGTTGAAACAGTGGAATTGTGTAATTTTTCTAAGTAATGTTGTGAAAATACTCTTTTATTTCTTGGCAGTGCGGCATGCAAGTGATGAAATGACCATAATAATACCTGCTAACATTTGCTTTGTGACGTCACATGGAAATTGCATAAAAAAACCCAGCGTGTTGAATTTCTGTAAAGCCAAGATTCGCACATGAGTTAAGACTACATATGTACATATAATGTACATATTCAGTAGATTACATATTTAAGTACATATTTATATCGATTTCATTATCGAATACAACGTTATCTTTCGACTATCGCAGACTGATTACTCGCATATGGAATTTATTGCTCTCGATGTTATAAATTGAATGGCAAATTTCACACGTTATCTATGTTAGATTATATTTGCATCAAATTACAATTTTTCTTCTCTGCACTTGGGTGCTTTTTGGAGGTTGAAAACATCATTATTATGTCAACACTAACAGTGTACTATAAGTTATGCATACAGTGTTGAGTAGATAAATAGTGTTGGGATGGTTATCAGAGCACATCAAACCACAAAGTGCAATTTAAAAACTGAATAAACTTTTCCAACAATCGGAACGACCTCCCTTTCTTTCCCTCCACGCGAATTTCAATGATAAAATTAAAAATTGTACTGCGAATTAGTCATTTATATTTTTTAAATTAATTTTATAAGCAAATGATAATACCTAAAAGCATCGGTCAGACAAGAATATTTAAAAAACATTTTATCGATTCTTAATTATTGTTCGTAAGAAACATACACATACTATCTTAATATATAATTTCGAAAGAGACTTTGTGTACAATATATGCAAGTCTTGGTTCGTAGAATCTGTGACACTATCGGAAAAATTCAATTTTCTAAGACGACGATATCGGTATCGCTTTCGATTCCCTTTATAGTTCCGGAAAAAGATTAATTTTTCAGTTCCGGTTCAAGATTCCTTTTTCAGTTCCGGTTCTGGATTCTTTTTTCAGTTCCAGATCCCAATTCTTTTTTCAGTTCCAGCTCCCGATTATTTTTTCAGTTCCGGCACCCGATTCCTGTTTCAGTTCCGGATCCCGGTTCTCTTTTCAGTTCCATATCAGGATTCTTTTTTCAGTTTTGAATCCCGATTATTTTTTCAGTTCAAGATTCGGATTACCTTTTCAGTTCCGGATCCGGATTCCTTTTTCAGTTCCAGATTCAAATTAGATTAGCCATGTTTAAGCGGTTAATATGACAAATACCGAACGAAGCCGGGTAAAACCACTAGTGTATATACATATATTACCTGTATATATATATATTACCTGTAAGGCCTTCCTGGTATATATGTAAAATATGTATATATAGAGAACAATTGGTACCTGTCTGACCACTTGTTGGTATTTAAATTCCAAGAAAGCACTTTGATATTCAAATGTAGACAATAATTACTTACTTCACTTTTCTTACTAATTTTATATCCTTATGTCAGTATAAAAATTAATGTGAAGTCAGCATTGAAATTATACGATTAATCCAGCCTCATTTTGACCGATTCTAATTACATAAATATATTAAATCACTGGATAATATTATATTTTATTGTATTCACTTTCAAGTGAACTAGGATAGAAACGGTTACACGACAATTGGTGCAAGTTGCACCAATTGTCGCGTCCCCGATAGAAACATATCCACAAAGTAAACTGAACATTTTCGCTAACTGTATATAAATATCATTTCAGATTCACAGCCGGTTCCTCCACAGCAATATCCTCCGCAGCAGTATCCACCGCAGTATCCCCAACAGTACCCGCAACAGTATCCTCCTGTTCAAAGCCAACCGGTCCACATAAGCATGGCTCCGCCGACACAACACACGATAATAGTTCAGCCGGGTAGGATTGTCACCGGGAATTGTCCGGGATGTCGCCAGGGCAATCTATCGATGAATTTCACCTGCTGTGGAGTACTCTGTGCCATTTTCTTCTTCCCCATTGGTATATTGTGCTGTATCTTTATGGCGCAGAAACGGTGCAACAATTGCGGAGGCCATTTCTGAACGAATACTCTCAACTTTGTGATAGTATAAGCATTTCCTAATGTATTTTTTATTAATCATTATTTATTAAGGTATATATGTATGTACATATGTACGGTTAAGAAGTAGAAGCCATTATTTCCTATTATAATTATGTATGTTAAACTTAATTATGGAAAGTTTTGGATTTATAAATAATATACACATTTGATTATAATGAATGTTATAGGTTTACAACCATATTTTTTTTTTTAATTTACGTTAGTTTAAATTAAATTTTTGTAATAATCGTTACATTAATCAAAATGTATAAAATCAACGATCAACGATCAAAAAATTTTGAAGAATAAAAAAAGAAATTTTCATTTATACTATAAAGTTAAAATATATTATTTTTATCCTCATCATTTCAACTCAGGATTATTTAAAACAATTAAAGCAAATACTTTTAAATGAAGTTAAAACTGAAAAATTATGTTTTAAAAAAAGCTTAAAGATGATTTATACCAGGGTTGTGGAGTCGGATCAAAATTTACCAACTCGGGCTTTATTTTATGATTCGACTGCAACTTAAAACGATTTTAGTAGGATAGATTTTTTTTGTCAACGTATAAAATTATTAGTAATAAAAATAATAGTTATTTTCAAAATATAAAAAATGAAGGCATTAAAAAAAATCACTAAAAAATTGACAAATGACCCAATTTATGGGATTATTTGCAATTAAATAGATATAAATAAATTTTAAGTACATTCATAGTATATTGTAGGAATCTCATACACAAACAACTCAATTTAATACAAACAATGAGAATAAATAAAATATGAGAGGGAGGAAACATCAGTTTTGGCCAGAACACATCAAAATATGTGCAATTCAACGATTTTATTTATAATGTAATTTAAATTCATGATTTTTATAAAGAAATTATTAAATTTCAGTTTATTAGTCAATTTTTAACAACTCCGTTTGTTTGAAATGCTCTGATTCCACGACTTCGACTCAGACTCCACAACCCTGGTTTATACGCATATTAAAAGGAAAGGCAATCAAAACTCATTACAATAATCATCTCAGAAAATTTTAAATGGTCCTGAAATATTATATTTATGATATTAGTGACTTTTCTGTTAATCCTGTAACACATTGAAGTGTTTAACTCAGTGATTGCGTTAATGCTAACCACCGAGAGATTCCGAGCTCAAGCCATGGGTTGACAACGATCGAAAATAATTTATTCAGAGTATTTCTGCAGTGCTGCTGGTCACACTCGGATATTTGTGACTCCTAGTCGATGGTTTCATATCAAAGTTGGCCAATTTATCTGATTTTATTGTTGAAACGGCTCCTCTATTTGAAAACTAAAACTATTTGAATGCAATCATTTCAAATTTATAATCTATACATTTATACATGTACAAGTTTAATACCATAGGTATCGCTCTAATGGCATATTTAAATAAATAATATACATATATACATTTGATAACAATGATTAGTATATTGCAAAAGTATCAACGAGTGCAACTGCTTTTACTAAAAAAAAAAGGAGTAACATTACTAATTCTGTAAAAAAAACTACATCTTGCAAGTGAATAAGAAGAGGTTAGTAAAAAGAAGAAATTTCATAAGTAGAGCATTATTTTTTAACCGGAGTGATATGGGAAAAAGATATTTTACTGGTGAGGGTTAGCGTGATCGGGAAAATCAAGGACCGTGTATAAAATAATCAACAAAATTATACAAAATCATCCATGTACTGGCGTAATAATATATTTTCCTGATATAAATAAATATTCCAAACAAATACAATTCAAAATGATTCAGATAGAGGACTCTGCTTACATTTAATGATGGACACCGTCAAATTATTACACTATATCTATTTAAAATATTCGAAATAAATCCAACATTACAGCGTGTGAACCCAATCGATCAAAATACAGCACAAACATATTATTTTATTCATATATATGTACTTAAAACCAAACACATCTTACAATTAAACATCTTACTTAATATACATAAATATGTATCATATATCGATAAAAGTATTATTTGCAAAGCTAATAATATGTGAACCGAAAAAATACTCTTTTTCTTTTTTTAATCCGATGAATTTATAAAAAAATACAAAGAATTTCAAATTCCAAAACGGGATTTTACTTAAACGCCGATAACTTACAATGACAGTATTGGTAAAACTCTATGTATGTACCTACAATATAATTTCATTTTAAATGCGATGTTGTGAATCCACGCATTCACTGCCATTGAACACAGTTATGTATTAATTGCTACTCAAGCGTACACTCCGCATCCGTGATGAATCTTACGCGAGGAATATCCGGAACACGTATACAAAACGATTTACATAGACATAGAATGTTTCATTCTTCGGGTGTCCAAAAATATTGTTTGACGATTTTTACTTCAACCAGATGAATGACTAGATTATACTATGGAAAATGTAAGAGAATCGAAAAACAACAACAAAAACACACATGTGTCTCATTCACTGGTGAAAGATTTCAATGGTAATTAATTACACTCATTCTCATCCGAACGAGTAGTCAATATTTATTAGGTCCTCGTCGAGGTCCGAGCAAAGTTAACAAACATCAACGTTCTCTACTCAAGAACACACAAAAACGCAAAATTTTAATTGTTCACTAACAGACATTTCCTTATCTTCATCCTGGAAGGTATATAAATTGTTAAAAATAAGTTCCACACTTGAAACTACATTCAATTTGAACAGATATTGTTTAAGTCTATTTAAATGATAAATAAATACACATTACAGTACAATAATATTTACCAAATATATATATAAAATATAATACAAATTCAAAAGTACTTTTGTCTATTTTAGGGGGTAAGATAAAGTAGGGCACCACTTACACGGCAGGCCATCATAAAGCTAATACAAATAAAAAAAATAGCCTTTTTTTCACTTTCAAACATATGTATATAAAGCTATAAAATAAAAATACAACATTAAATATTAAGTGCATAGCAGAGATAGGCCTAAACTCTGAAAAAATTCATGACAGAGAATGCCTATAGTATAAATATATCAGCCAATAAATAATAGTCGACAAAAATAGAAAGTAAGAAGAAATATCAGTAATAGGCCAATCCAAATATAAGACGGCAACTTGCATTTTTTAAGTTTAAGTTAATAAAAAGAAAGAAAACATCAGTAGCAACATCGTATACCCACAATATTGCTTTACTCGACTACTAATCGATTGCAGTACTATTGATTACTTTGAAATCCAACTGGCAAACTACATACATATTGTAGACGTGCCAATTATCGTAATCTTTCCCATGCATATATGATTAGAAAGTACCGCAAAGCGATACCCTACCGTACTTCATAAATATTTCAGAAAAGTCGTCACACAGTCATGTAAAATAAACGCAAAATTGTATCAAAATTTAGATTTCAGTGAATTCTTTTAAATGCATCGACGCTTAAACATTGCTCCGACTTTGTCCGAGTTTATTCATTATTTTAATAAAAATAAATATTATCATATTTAATCAATATTTCACGACCTGACAGTCAATTTATATATAATATTATTGATGATATTCACATAAATATAAAATATCTACAGATTAAAATTTTATTAGCTTACACGTAATATAATAATAATAAAACCACAAAATATTATAAAATAGCACTACCGTGAGAATGAAAGATCGTTAATTTAAAAAAAATTAGCACTAACAGATTTCAGATGGTCGATCGATTCGACAAAAAAAAATTAAATCAGAAAACAATATTAAACATATATATATATATATATATATAGTATGTAGTTCAAACTACATAAAGGAAATCTATATAGAGATTCAAGGACGAGCGGCACGTGCGGCTTCCTCGAGCGCTCGAACTTTAAGTTCTCGTTCACGCTGTTGGTGTCTTAAGTAATCGTCGTGAGCGTTGTGATGAGCCTGGGGGAATCTGTCCCGTTCGAGCAGCAACTGACGTTGAAGCTGGTCGTGCGCGGCTGCCTGTTGAGCCAGTTGCTCGGCGTACGGCCGTCCGAGCAGCTCGGGGTGTGCTCCGAGCAGCGCTGGACGTACCCCGCTTCGTTCCCAACTCTCCTGTTGGGCTTGAGCGGCCTGTTGTCCCGGATGTAGGTGTAGGTGTGTGTGGGAGTGAGCGTGCGTGTGCGCGTGAGTGTGAGCGTGATATTCCGGACTGATGCCTGCCATTTGAAGACGAACCATCGGGTCCGTGGCTAATGCTAATCTTTCGGCGACGTCTAATTGGGCGGCAGCCATGCTCCCGGGGTGGTGGTGTGGATGATGGGGACCTCCGGGTGGACCGGGCGGGCCGGGAGGAGGTATTCCTAATCGTTCCAATCTTTCTCGTTCTAGCTGTGACAAGGCTACCTGGCCGGGGCCAGATGGACCTCCGTACAGACTGAACTGGTGCAACGGTATACCGCCTTGGGGAGGGCCGACTCCATACCTACGGTGCATTTCGAGCCAATGAGGGTCTACTCTACCGCCTAAATTAGTATTCTTCATTATCTCCTCTTTCAGCCTGTCGTTTAATTCTCGCTCCCTCAATTCCCGAATCTCTCGGTCTCTCTTCTCCCGTTCTAAATGCTCGAGTTCTAGTCGTTCCCTGGCGCCGGCCGGACCGTACATGCTCAATTGATATTGCAGCATTGGATCCATGCAATGGCGGGGCATATTACCGGGACTGAAACCGGCATGGGGTCTGGCGTATTCGGACAGTTGCCGCAAAGCAGGCGTGTCTGGATAACCTTGACGAGGGAACCTTTCATATGGAGAAGATATGCTTTCTATAGCACCTCTCGACGGTGGCTTTACGTCTGGTTTATCCGGAGTTGAGATCTTACGAGCGTGTGCCTGTTGCGCCAACTTATCCCTTTCCTCCCTTTCTTTTTCGGCCTGTTTCCTCAAACGCTCCTCTCGCTTCCGGGCCAACGGGGTATTGGGAACGGGCTTAAATATCAAATCCGTCCGCGTACATGAATTAAAATCACCACGATTCCAATGACGCAAGAATATAGCTGAAGGGGATCGATGGCATTCCGTGTCCTCGACTTTTGGTTCTGGACTAGGACCGTGCGGGATATGAGCTGGGCTCGGGATTTCCTCCTCGTCGGGCGGTTGATTTGGAGTCTCTAATTTAAGCATCGTATTCTCGTGGTGATCGTCCTGCAACGGTCGGCTCGATCGATGGTGAGAATGGCTCAAAGGTAAAGCGTGCGGTGAGCCGGGCTTCTGATGCTGAAGATTTACGGCAGCCTGCGCGTGCATTCTCAAATTATCCAACGAGCTCGTACTCGAACTGGGCGGCATACCCAACGCCATATGATGTCCGAGGGTGGGCGGTTGGATCATTAAATGATGCGGATTGCCTGAATTTCCAGGCAACAATTTAGAGTGATGCCTGACGAGCATCTGATCGGCAGGGGATAGACGCTCGTGGTGATGAGAATGATGATGGGAGTGCTGGTGATGGTGAGCGTGGTTGTTCGCCATGTTTATACTCGACGATGTACTCGTAGTCTGCGACAAGCTGGCCGATAGATGACCGTGGGGAGAACTAGTGTGAGCGATCGGTTTCTGTTGAGTGTTTATCTTGTGCTGAATTGACTGCGACGAACTGCTCGAGGTGGAATGCGATATGGTGAGTGAATGGTTGGCAGCTTGATTCGGTAGCTTTTCAGTACTCGCGTGTACGGAACTGTGATGACTGGTAGAGTGGTGGTGCGTTAAAGTAGTTTCATGCATTTGATGCCTTTCAGTCGCTCCATGGGGAGTTCTAATGTCTTCGGTGGTTTCAGATATTTCTCGCAACGACCTCGTCATGACCGATGAACTCGAACTCTGGTGTGAAGTGAGCATAGTCGTAGATTCGATCGACGGTATTTTGTTATGCGCTATTGCAGTTTCGTGCCTTCCTGGAGTCGTGGTTTGAGGATGTTGAGGATGTTGAGGATGTTGAGGATGTTGAGGATGTTGAGGATGTTGGGGATGTTGGGGATGTTGCGGATGTTGCATAGGTGGAATAGGATGCGGTTGCGGTGGAAGAGGTCCGTACGGATACGGAAAAGCCATCGGATAACCAGGATGAGGATGCGGGTAATAAGGATGCATTACGTGAGCGGCCGCAGCCGCAGCATATAAGGAATGGTGATATAAAGGATGAGGAGGAGGATGATGAAGAGGAGCGGCAAACGGATGTGGATGTGGACCCTGCTGTTGCGACGAGTGCATAACTGGGCCCGGAATAGTAGTCGGTAAGGAAAGGGGAGCAGGGCTCATTAGATTCAATGCCGAGTGTGAAACTGGTGGGGTTTGACGTAAAGGCGATGACGTTATCTGACGGGTCTGGGAAGGGCTCGTCAGGTGACGGGAATACGGAGGCGTAGTCGAAAGCGAATTGGAGCCAGAGTGGATTCCGGGCATTTGCATTTTAATCGGTGTAGGAGTGTGCGGACTTTTAATAGGCGCCGGAGCACTGGGTGTTTCAGCGCTGCTTAAGTTTTGAGGATTCGAGCTGCCCGATATGTGTGGAGTATAATCTGGTTCTTTTTTAATACTGTCAATCCTCGGTCCCAAAAATGAAGCAGTGAGACCGGTATCGTTGGCCGCCCTTCCCGGAGATCGATTGTTGCCGGCATCACTCGAAGACAACGAGTCTATACTGTGAGCATTCGGCGTCAATATATTAGAACTGCCAGTGTAGCCGGGCACTTTCACTTCTTTCAACGATTGTAGAGGATCGGATAGAGCCGGTGCCGGCGGCGGGGATAACGAACCTCCAATGACGCTGCTGTTACTGTCCGATACTTCAAGTTTGATTTTGAGATCCTGCGGCACGTGCAACTCCTGCGGTGGCATACTCGGAGAATTCCGAGAAGACATTCCACTATGGGGTGGAATTTGACCCATAGAACCTATGGGTGGTTTGTCGATTGGTAAATGATTTGGCGGATGTTGATGGCCATATCCGGGCATGTAGCCGTAGGGGGGTATGGGTGTGCCCCCCATCGATAGCATCGCACCGGGAGGCATGAGACCCGATAGCGACGTCAAATTCGATACGGGTTCGTTCGGATTGCCTTCCATCATGGGAGGGAATCGAAGACCTGGGTTGTCTAACCGAGACGACATCGATCCCGGTGGGTTCCGTGGATTCGAACAGACAGGATTGTCGTCTTTCTTGTGCGGATGCATCGCTGTAATGTCCGAATGCTTCACGTCGGGACTTTCTATCTCCTTGCTTTGGGAACTCAAATCGGCACCGTGACATATCGGAGACGTCTGTCCCGGATTACAAGTCCTAACGTTGTGTTTCGAAAGATTGGCGGTCAAATTTTGTGTAGCGGGAGGCGTCCGACAAATCGGCACATGATTGTTTTCGTTCCGAACGTCGTCTACGATGTCACCGTTGCCGTTGTTCGTCTCCATACTATACATAGACTCACTTTGAGGTGGATTTTTAGCATCGACCAATTCCTCCCTAGGTTCCAGTTTGATGACGGCGTTCAGAGGATTCGGCATGATCGACTTGTGATCGTGATTCATATTGGCGCCGTTAGTACTGTAATTATACGGCGGCATTCCTCTACCGAAATCTTTACTAGGTTTGAGCACATCTTTCGGCGCACCGATAGAATTGTAATGCGCGTTATTCGGCGAGTTTTCAACTTTGATGTTCGCCTTTTGATTGAAGATGATGGCGTCGTTCGGGTGGAAACCGGGCGGGATCATTTCAGACATATTCTTATTGCTCATATTGTGTGGAATATAAACACTAGAGAGAGGATCTCTATTCGGATCGTCTTTATGAATGTGTAACCGGTCACCGTTCTCGTCGACGTCCACCTCTTCCTTGATCTTGACCTTATCGAGAGTTTCGACGAGCATCGAAGTGACGCGCGGAATGATCAAATCCATCTTGTGCTCTGTCTTCTTAGGTTCGGGCACTTTGACGGCTTCCTCGGGCGCTTCTACGGAATCGTTGGACAGCGGATCGGTCTTGACATCGTCCACCGCGACACGTTCGTCTTTGTCGAAGGGGAAGTTGTGCGCCGGCGTATGAGCGTCTCCGGCTACGTGCAAGAATTCAGGTTTAGCGGCGACCGTCTCCATCGGAGACGAGTCGTCGAATTCGGCGGGCTTGCTCGGCGGTTCGTCGTCGATCGCGGGGGCCGGTTCCATCTTGGCGAGGTCGAAAGCGGGCAGTTCTCCCTCCGGGTCGACGGTTTCGGTGTCGGGCTCCGGTTCCGGTTCGGGCTCGTCGGCATTAGATCCACTGTCGTTCGTGAGACTTCCGGCCGGACTAGCGGCCGCTTCTTCCGGACTGCGCCGTTTCTTTTTATAGACGAGTTCGCGCTCGGCGGCCTCCGATTCGGAATCGTCGTTGCGCTTTTTAACTTTGCCCGGTTCGACCTTTCCGTTGGTCGGTTTCTTTTTGTCTTTGTCGGGCTTGCGGCGTCTGTCGTCGGGGGTGGGGAGAGGAGCGGCCGGGGCGACGTCCCTGGCTTTGGCCCCGTTTCTGGTGCGGACTCCGGCCGCCGAGTCCGAGTCTTCGTCGTCGTCGTCGTCTTCGGTGACGGAGCTCGTCTCGGCGGGGTCGCGTGGGGCCGGTTCGGGTTCGGCTTCCTTCTGAGGCGGAGCCCGAGCTCCTCGGGCTCCACGGATGCGGCGTAGAGAAGCCTGTCGCCGGCGACGATGGGGTCGGTTGTTGCCGGCACCGGGAGTCTTTTTCCACAGGTAGTAGAACTCGACGAGGTCGGCCGTCTCCTTGTGGGGCAACAGGTCCTTGCGGATGCGGAAGAAGTTCTTGCCGAACTGGCGGATGCCCTTGACGAAGCGCTTGGTGTCGTCGTCAGACCACTTCTTGTCGTGGCGGGTGGGCGCGGGGCACTTGACGAGGGCCTGCAGCGCGCGGCCAGGGTCGTAGCCGGCGTGGTGCAGCACATCCAGGGCATTGATGGTGGTGTCGTCGCGGCCGGCAGCCACGCAGCCGTCGTCAGGGGAGCCGCCGTCACACATGCCGGCGAAGGCAGCCATGGAGCGGGCGGCGCGCAGATACATGACGAGGTCGCGGTCGGACGCCTGCGCCGGCAGCCAGCGCAGCTCCTCGGGGGGCGCTCCGCCGGGCAGCGGGGGTGCGGCGCCGGCCCCCACCCCGGCCCCCACCCGCATCTCGGGCAGTCGCGCGTAGATGTCCTTGGGCGGCTGTCCAGGGCCGCCGCCGCCGCCGCCGCCGCCGCCGCCGCCGCCCCCGGCACTGCACTTGTCACCGGCGGCCGAGCCCTCGCCCGCGCCCGCCCCCGCCCCCGCCTCCGCCCCGGCCGCCGCTTCCGACATCTGGCGGCGGGCGAAGAGCGAAGAGCGAAGAGCGAAGAACGACGAGCTACGAGTGACGAGCGATGGGCGATCCGACCTTTGCACTTGTGGAGCGCCGCTACGAGGGGCCGATTCGCTACGCGGGCGAGTCGTAGCCTCGGGTGGGGGCTGCGGCTGCGCTACGCCATCGCAGCGCGACGCCCGCACCACAACACGGCCGCTTGTTTCTTAATTCGCACGGCCGTAATCGTGCGCCGAACGTGGCCATGGCTTGACGCGTGCCGCCGATCGCCGATCAATTCCCCGCCGACGACAGGTGCTACCTTTCGCCTCGAGCTGTGACGCTCCGTTCTCTAATTATAATGTAGACGAATTGGCGCCGAAGTCGTCAACTAATGTGTATTAACTAACAGGACTAAATTTTAAAATGCACGCTGACTATATAATAAAAAAAATGGCTAGAAAAGTTGGTGTATTATGTAGATTAAGAAATATTTTAAGTAAAAAAAAGTAAAATTTTAGTGTTTAATTCAATTGTCTTGCCACATGTGGTTTATTGTGCCACTGTGCTTAATTTGTTTAGTGGCCAAGATTTAGAAAAAATGCAAAAAATACAGAATAAAGCTATGAGAGCTATTTTGAATGTGAGTAGATTTAAGAGTATTGGAAGTATGTTAGATGAATTAGGATGGATGAGTATTAGAATTAGTCTAAATATTAGTACATTGTCTTTTGTTTATAAGTTAGATCATAAGTTATTACCTAAGTATTTTGATGATTATATAATAAGGAATAGAGATAAACATAGTTTTTATACTAGAAATAAGGACAAACTAGTTGTAAGTAGTTGTAAGTGGGGGTGTTTTTCACAGAGGTGTGCTCATGTATAATGCCCTCCCTGAGTGCGTCAGGTCTGCTAAAAACATGGATGCATTCCTGCGAAGTGCGAAGAGACACCTCTGTGAGGGACAGTACATATAAGTTAATTATAAATTTTAGAGTTAAGTATAATAATTAAGATGTATTTTTAAATTAGCTAAAATATATATAAATAAATAAAATAAATAATCACCGGACCGAATAAGCGTACTTGTATGAGTTTCATATTTTGATCTTATTCATATTCTGATTTATAAAAGCGTCGAATATATATTCAGTGGTGTCACTCCAATGGTTTCCATAGGGTTCAGGAAACCCTTTGTTAGAAATTAAAAGTTTCTCGTTAGAAATCTAAAAAATTTTGTCAAAAATTATACAAATCTTGAAAATTGTCTAAAACGGTTACAACTTCGAAAAGGTCGCAGTCGATTTCATAACAGGTAAAGAGAAATTTTTTTCGAAATATATATAGATATGTATATAAATTTAAAAAGAAAATGAAAACCCGTTGTTCCAAAATTGGCGTGATGCCACTGGATATATTTATTTATTTATTTATTTTATTTATTGAAAAATCAACAGACAGGATGTACATAGATATGTATAAAAAAACAAATAGTAAATAAATAATATATGTAACATCCGAGTCCAATAATAGATTTTTACAAAAATTAAAAATATAAATATAAGGAAAACAAATTAAAAAGTAAAGAATAAAGGCATGACAAAATATGTACAACATTGCATAATTAAACTATAGTATTAAAATATTTGGAAAAGGTTATAAAATAGAATATAAGAAGAAATTGAAATTTACAAATATAAAACAAATGAAAAGGAAAAGAATGAAAGCTATAATATGATTAAATAGCACATTACATAACTAAACTAAAGTATAAAAATATTGGAAATATTGGAAATATTGGAAAAATAGAATAGGAGAAGAAATGAATCAATCGGTCAAGATTCTCTTGATGTTAGACCTGAATTGATGTAGGGAAATACCAAATAGATCAACCTCATTCAGCTCTCCGTTAAACATACGATAAACGCGCTGCAGATAAGAATATTTTTGGGAATTAATATTGAAAGGATGAAGTAAAAAGAGTGCAACGCGTCTAGAGTACCGAACTGGGATTCTGAAATTAACTTTATTCAGTAAATCAGAACAATCAAGGAAACCATTTATGAGCTTAAAGAAGAATATAGCATCAGTATGTCGTCGCCTGACAGAAAGATTGTTAAAAGAAAAGATTTTTAAAATGTCGGAAACAGTAGAATGGGTATAGGTAGGAAAAAGGTAGCGTAAGGATTTAATAAATTTAAGTTGAACTTTCTCAATACAATTAATATGGGATAAATAAAAACTTATAAATATTATAATTTATAAGTTTCAGTCCAATTCATTGAGCGGCTTATGGGATAATATATATATATATATATATATATATATATATATATATATATATATATATATATATATATATATATATTTTTTTTTTTTTATTTATTTTTTTTTTTTTTAATGGCACACATACAGAATAAAAATATAAAAAAAGCAGTAGTGAAACAAAAAAGAAACAACATTAGTAAAAATAAACAAACAGTGAATGACATATCGACCGCAGATTTTCCACTTCACCTTAGTCCTAAATGTACTGATAGAGTTAGTAAAAAAATCAGTACAATCATTCATAACATCATAAAAACGGCATATCCGTGCGATTGTATTGTTAAATGATGCATTGTTATAAAAATTTGGTGGATAAAAAAGATTTGTACATCTGGTGAATCGGGTATTGATATTAAAATTATTTTCTTCCAAGACAGATTTATTTTATTTTATCTTTAATTTATTCTAGGAAGGCCTAACAAGTAATCCCAATGCGCCTTCCAAGCCAGAAACATTGTACATTTGATACAAATATTACCAGTATGATACAAAGTACATAAATACATATCAATTAATAACCACAGAGACATCTATGGCTAAATTTGTAAATTTGCAGCATTTTTAACAATTCAGCGAAATTCAGTAAATACATACATATTAATTAACATCCATTGAGACATTTATGGTCAAATTTGTAAATTTGTAGCATTTTATACAATTCAGTGAAATTTGAGATCGTCAGGTATAGTATAATAAAATTTTCAATTCAATTGATTGAGCGGCTTATAGGATAAAATAAAAATTAATAAAATACAATATAAAAACCTTGAATAGACATAAAATTATTATTATTATTATTATTTATTATTATTATTATTTATTATTATTATTATTTATTATTATTATTATTTATTATTATTATTATTTATTACTTATTATTTATTATTTATTATTTATTATTTATTATTTATTATTATAATTATTATTGTTATTATTATTTATTATTATTATTATTATTTATTATTAGTAATATTTATATATTTACTTATGTATATTTTTTTTGTTTACTATTTTTTCATTACTCTTTTTATTATCTATATATGATTTATATGGGCATTGGGGATTACACTATTCTCCTCATCGTCTGGAATAAAAGCTAAAAAAAAAAAAAATTATTTGAGCAAATTCGCTCTACGTTAGAATTTGTTTAGTGCTTTTTGGGCGATCTTGATTATTTGCTAAATAAAAGCGTAACTGAGTGGGGTAAGGGATTAAGTAAGAGACCAGAGAGGGCGTCAAAACGGGATTCAAAAACTTTCGTGACAATTTAAATTTAATTCACATGTATGTAAAAAATATCGTGAATTGTTGCACATTTTTTTTAACTCGGGTACACTTCTCAAGTATAGTTAGTTCCATTTTATTCTGCGATCCTTTCTATTTCTTTTTTTTGACGTCAAAGATATTACATATTGCATATTGGTCGAAGGATCACCATGTCTAGTATTTTTTTATTTTAATTTTGTAAATATCCAAGATAATTGAAGCTTAAGTATAGATATGAGGCCTGAGGAGGGGTGGGGGGCGTAATAATATTTCCTCGATGCTTTAAGTTAGTACTTTCATCTTATATTTTACGTTTTTCTTTATTCTAAAATACTAGATTTTCATTAATTTATATCATTAATGGGAGAATTACAAACTATCTGTAATTAATTAATATCCATAAAATCGTCAGCACCCAATAAAGTGTCACATATGCATGTATGTATGTATACTGTTTCTTATTTGTAATTAGGTGTAATACTTGCCTGGTTAATTGGTTTAATAAAAAAAATTGGTTCATCGATAGAGGTATGTCTGTATGGTCGTACTGATATGAACGAAGACCAAATTACACGTGATATTTAATGACAGCTGTCAATGGGGTTCAAAGTTTGCTGTTGTTATAAAGTCGTAATTTAAAAATGGGTCCTCTGATAAATTATAGTACACGTATTTTCAAATCAATTAATTTATACAAAAATACTCTATTTAAAAATAAATGTATGTTTTATTGCACTTCAAATATTGTAATCGGTGACATATCTAAAGATTATGAAGACCCTAAATGTATTCAATATGTTCCTAGAAAATATGGTATGCGAATTTAAATATTGTAATTACATTATACGATGAAAATATAAAGTATTTAAATATTTTATTTCTTTATTACAGTTGTAATAAATAATGACGAATTACAATTATCGCAAGTTCAGTTAGGACACTTGCGCTGGATGCTACAGAAGGACAAATTAGGACAAGATATGTTCCTTATCGGTCCACCTGGTTCTAATAGGTATGTAAACACTCATACCAAACATATATTGTTAAATTGAAATAAATTTTCAAATGGCTTTTCTGTTGTAGGAGAAAACTGGTTATGCAATTTTTGGAATTAACACAACGCGAAATAGAATACGTAGCACTCTCTCGAGACACTACTGAATCTGATTTGAAACAGCGCCGTGAAATACAAGGCTCTACAGCTAAATACTTTGACCAAGTAAGAGTGCAAATGTAAGAACGTAATGTAAATTATTATCTTACATTATATTAATTTATTTGAAAATTTAGGGAGCAGTTCGTGCTGCAATCGAAGGCAGGATTTTAATCTTAGAAGGCATTGAAAAGGCCGAACGTAATGTTCTTCCGGTGTTGAATAATCTTTTAGAAAACAGAGAAATGCATTTGGAAGACGGAAGATTTTTAATTCCGGCAAGCAGATACGATAAATTATTAAAGGTAAATATTTTAAATCGCATATTTATAGTAAAAATAAAAAGCTTATAAATATATGTTGATTGCATTATTATGTATTTCAGGAACATGGTGAAAGTAATATAAAAAAATGGGGACTCGAACCAGTTCATGATCAATTTAGAGTAATAGCTTTAGGATTACCTGTGCCTCGTTATCCTGGCAACGCACTGGACCCACCGCTTCGTTCTCGATTTCAAGCTAGACATATAATGCCACCTTCACATGCGGTAATATATATTTTTTTAATATTAAAAAGCAACACCATTTAAAAACACAATTTCATTATATGATTTCAAAATAAAATACATACATATATAATTTTATGGTTTATAAATGATAGAAAGAAATTAAGAAGCGGAATCCAGATAATTGGGAAAAGAAAAAAAAAAGATAGGAAATAATTCACATTTGATTATTATTTTACCCTGTATTTCATATTTTCAATATATAAACTTACTATACAATTTTTTTTATGGAAAGACCACTTATATTACTTTCGTTATCTATGGAGCTCTCGGCTTTTTTGGGTAATGATGGTATAAAAATATGCAATTTTTTCCTCGCCACGTATGTATTACAACTGCTTTCAAAAATCTGCTTTTTAATTATATTAATGTAATCATGTTCAAAAGCAAATGTTTCTTTAATTTTGCACTTTGATTGTAGTTCACTTTCATCATCGTCTGAATTACATTCAGTGTCATCTATTATTTCCGAATTTAAATCGTCGTCTTCGCTAAAATTCTTCGGCACTTCTTCGTTTTGTTTTTTGCCGCTATTTTTATATAAAACCTGAACTTCACTTTCAAACTTACACAAGGGGTCATCCGTCACATATTTAAATACTTTGGTGTCATTTATTTTCCGGCCCGAATTTGTCTTTTGAATGTCATAATTATAATCGTTGTCTTTAAATTCAATATCGGTCTTCATCAATTTGAATTCATTATGTGACACTTTAACTTCAGGTACACTGTGCCGTATTTTAGATAATCTAGATTCCCCAATGTATTTCACAGTCGCTTGTCCTGCCAAATCTAACCATTGTAAAACTCGCTCTGATAGGGGGTTCGGCTCTAAATGCCCACTTTTTTGAATATGAGAATAGTTCGACTTTAAGTTTCTATTTACAGAAATAGAGTTCGGAGAATTTCGAATTGGGATAATTTTTTGAAAGTTTACGGCACTATCATAGTCGGCTAGGCTGGACGATTGTGGCGATTCGTCAGACATTCTTCTATGCTTCTCTTTTTTGTTATGATTCTTTTTCAAGACATCTTTTTCTGATAGGATAGCATGTCGGTGGCCTTTGATCCAAACTGTTTTTATTGTTAACGGCCTTTGAGATGTTTCCCAGTATACCAACATCTTAACAATACCTGAAACAATAACAAAAAAAAACATTATTTTCTCATATTAAATATTGATGGCTTGGTGCAAAGATATTGTATGTCCATTTTTGAATTTGTATCGAATTTTAAGTTTGTAGACGCTAGAATAATTCAGGTTTTTCCTTTCTACGCAACTTATGTGGTATACATAAATTACTTAAACTTAAAATTCGATACAAATTCAATATCTGTACACCAAGCCATCGATATATTGAGTTCAATAATTGTGAAAAATTAAAGACTGAAAATTAAAAAAAAATACGTATACATATAAAAATACGTAAACAGGTTCAATGAAAAGTATATTTTTCTAAAATATTTAAAAATGGCTTGATTCTGCCTCTCTTCTATATGCACTAATTACAGATTTTACGTTAGTTACTTATGGGCATGATAATAAATTAATTTTTTGTTCAAATTCACCAAAATATGACAAAAAATTGAAATGAAAGCTATATTGTGTCAGTAGAAATAAATGTGTAAGTAGTGGTTACACTGTCTATTTTGTGACATAACTAAATAAATTATTATTCAATATTCCTTTTACAGAATCGAAGTATCATTGCTAAAATATTGCTAATATATTTTTATTTTTTAAAACACATTTATTATTCTTTCGAGCAATTCGGGTTAGAGCAAATTGTAGGTTTTGCAGAATCAATGATGTTATAATAATCACATGTACAATTTTTATGCATATTTATTTTTTATGTTTTAAAACCATATACTAACATTAAAAATGTTCCACTTTTCACTGTTTGAAAAAAATTTTTACGTATTATATTTCTTGCACGGTAATAAGAGCACCTGCATATATTCTCAAAATCAGGAAAAAATACAATATTATACACGAAAATACACCGAAATAAACGTCTCGAATATAGAAAACGGGAACATCCCCGCACGACTGTGCCCGATTGAATGAACTCTATGTCGTATCCACCCCCTCTATTTATATCCACTCGTTTACAGCCCCTACCAAACTTCCGTCCACTATGAAAGGACTTCAAAGCCCCACACGCATGCTCTGCTATATATATTTGCACAAGTATTTTCGATTTACTATTTCAAAAACTTCTTGAGTCATCTTCGGTTCGCAGATGATATAGTTTCAATAGCTCGCGATCCAGCTGACTTTCTTAACAGACTGACACGGCTGGACAGGGAAGGTAGGATTAAAAATTAAAGTAGACAAGACTAAACTAATGTTCAATAGTTATTGCATGCCGCATAGCATTTCATTAGATGATAAAATAGTAGAAGAAGTAAATAATAATTTATATTTTGGTAAAATATTTGACATGTTCGGTAGTAAAGAAGAAGAAATAAAGAGATGCATGAAATTAGGATGGAGTGCATTTGAACGAATGATTGTTGTTTTTAAATCAAAAATGCCACTCTGTCTGAAGATAAAGATCTTCGATCAATGTGATTTGCCAGTGATAACGTATAGATGAGAAACTTGAACATTGAACGCCAAAATGACACACAAAGTACAATGCACCCAAAGAAGTATAGAATGCTGTATGCTCGGCATAACGAGAAAAGATAGGAAGTGGAACACGTGTGTGAGAAGTATGACAAAGGCAATGGGCAGGCCACATGGCTAGAAGAATGGACGAAAGGTGGACAAAATAAATGCTGGAATGGTACCCGAGAGAATGCAAAAAGGTAAAAGGAAGACCGCAGGGAAGATGGGTAGACGAAATTAGGAAAATTTGTGGAATGAGATGGATGAGAGTGCGCAAAACAGAAACGAGTGGAAGCGTGTTGGAGAGGCCTTCATCCAGTAGTGGATGGTGAGCGGCTATAAAGGATGATGATGAATGTTATGCCATAGGTGTTTAAATATGATACCGGGCATATAGGCACCGTGACTGATTCGAATAAAGCGCAATCTGAGAGTCCAATTTTCGACCACTTTTTCGAGCAGCTGGCGCCGTATATCGGCAATAATGCGGCGAAGGCTTCCAAGTCGTCCATCGTCTCTGGTTTATCGGTTAAGGATAAAAAGAAGACCGCAGGGAAGATGGGTAGACGAAATTAGGAAAATGTGTGGATGACAGCTGCGCAAAACAGAGACGAACGGAAGCATGTTGGAGAGGCCATCATCCAGCAGTGGATAGCGATTGGCTGTAGATGATTTTGAAAACTATTTCAATCAATACCACAATTGTCTCTTTGTTTAATTCTAAGCAGGTATGTAGAAGTGAGTTAGCATTCGAGTATCAACTTTGGACATTTAGTGAACATTAATAGTGTGGCATCCTACAAGTGCCACGGGACAAAAACGCTTTTGTTATTCGATTGCGTGCTAAACAAACATTACCCTTTACGAAAATAATTAGCGCAGCAGAAGTTCCGTGCACCGTAATGGATTAAATGCGCCTGTTATCAGCGGCCATCTTAAATGCTTCATTTCAATTCTAGAGTTCCAATTTAACTTTAGAAAATTGTTGATCGATCGCCGCCAACGTTTATCCAAACACGTTGACGAAACACCAAAATAAAACCGAAAAAGAAAGTTCTATAATGTCGAAAACCTGATTTAATGTTCTGCGTCGTCGCAACAAACTAAACGTCTTTTAACGAACAAAACTTTTTCAATCTTATTCATCACAATGGAAAATGACTTAATGTCGCTATTTTCATTATAATTTAATACTCGTACTATGTTTTATGAGTTTGCCTTTTTGTAGTCAGGGAGTAGCTGGTACTATATATATACTACATATTTCAGTACCTTGACTGAATTGTACGTATAATATATCATTTTTTTTAACAAATGCTTGTTTCTTTTGATTAATCTGACAAGATTGATCTCCAACTAGTTTGGGAATCGCTGATCGGTGTAAGCAACGCAATTTATCACGTGTAGTTTGGGCGCGTGTCCGAAAACAGTCAACCCTTTGTGAGACTGCTTGTTTCCTCGTTAAACAAAATCCAATTCCATTAAGGGGACGTCGTCGGCCTCTCGACTACTGCACCCGAAACTGGGTTACATTTAAAGCGATATTTTATCGAAACAGACTGAATAAAAAAAGTAGTAAAAAAGTGCGAGGTGTCGGTTCTTCTATTTTCCATGAGGTTTTTTTTAGACATGGGTTTTGCGTATTATACAGCGCATTCTGTAAATTAAAATAAGTTCACATCATTAGAACCAACGCTGTCTGTATATGTATGCTCTTTTGAACGAATTCTTAAAAAAATCCTTTTCAGTATATTTTCATGAAAAATACCGGTCAAATTTTTTCTCACAATCATAAAGCAACTGTCCCCAGAATTATATAGCGAATGAAGGGAAATATATATCTATATTTATCCAACTATGTACAAGGCAGAACAATTAACACGAAATTAGCCAGCAGTGTGGCTCAGTGGTAACGTGTATGTTATTGGTGTTACCAAGTGATTATTGGGTTCGAGCTCGCTATACTACTGGTCAGACTTGAGTGTTTGTGAGTCCAAGTCGATCGTTTCTTATCATAGTTTGCCAATTTTATCTGATCATTGTTTATTTATTTATTTAAAACGTTTTACGTTATTTATTTATTTAAAACGTTTATTTATTTATTTAAAACGTTTATTTAGTTGAAACGGTTCCTTAAAAATTGGTAAAAAATCATCCTCCCTGCTATCACAAATCTTCTGTATTAATCTAAAATTTGTAAAAAATTATGCACAAGTCTAAAATCCATAGATGTCTCAATTTATTAATTAATTAATTATTAATTTCGTGTTCTTCAGCTTCTCGAAATACAGTGATTTATGTAATAAAAATGCTGCATTGTTTGTAATTAATTGTCCAGGAAGGCGCATTGGGGTCTTAAAAATAGATATGTTAAGTACGCAGCGGATTGAGCGAATTGCACTTAGACCAACGGATATCTGTTATCGGGTTAACTAAGTGCATGCACTTACTTCCAAGGATTATAAATGGAAGTGCATTTAGGCTAAACAATGACCGGTATTAGTTATTTCTCAGAATCGGTACGGGGAGACCCAATGTCGTGGAAACACATATCCGAATACGTGACTATACAACAGGTAAACAGATTAGGCGTCCTGAGAGATCTACCCTTTATAAGGCGGTACGTAGGCGATATCATGTCATTCTGGACGGAGCACTGGCAATGCGTGTATCTCCTGAATCATCAATAAATGCTGTGATACGACTGTTGGCCTTTTACTTGGATCCTCCACCCACCCCTACGCAACAGATAAATAAAAATTCCAAATATTACGTCAAATAAAACAGGCAAATTCTAAAAAGATGACCGATCTAAATTCGATATTTCTTATGATCTCTTCAAATATGACTCGTATTTTGACAACTCGCCGATATATAAAATCGATTATTCGATTTTTTGCATAACATGTGACAGACTAATCCATCAAAGAGTACTATATAACTAAAAATCAAGAATGATAGAAATCTCTTTTTATGCGGATCTGTTTTATTTAATGAAAAATCTCAAAAAGAAAAAAAAAAGTTATTACCATAACGTTGCACCTTTATTTATTTGTTTACATACGTTACGTGCAGAATCCGGTGTTTCCCGCGGTATGTTGCAAGGTGACGTTGTCATGTTTCCGTGTCAGAGTTGAGGAAGGTGGAAGGTTAAGCCCTACCGGCCTTGTTTTGTGCAAACTCGGGCCGCGGCCAGTACAATGTGGCCCAAACTATGTGAGATCAGGCGTTCCTGAACGATATCCCCACACTTTATTATCAAGACTTAAATAACACTTTCTTAACGAGTATTTTTTATGCCGTATCCCGTGGAACGCATCTATCGCATAAAAGTAATGTATTTTCATATAGTTAATTCGAAACCATCATCTGAACAGCTAGTATCTGGTCCATTGTTATACAAAAAGTGACATTTTTTTACTTAAACTTAAGAAATAATGTAGATCTAAACTTGAGAATAAAAGTTGGCTCGAATTTTTTTATAGGCGACATTGTCTATGTCATATGGGCAATTATAAAGATCATCTGAATCCCCATTTAATCTGAATTATCCTCCGTGGAAATAATAGTTCGAGAGATATCATGTCTTGTAGGGTTCGGTGATTATTCCGCACAAAGCGATCTCGCACACGTTACTAAAATCTCGATTACCAAACATCTGCCATCCGAAAATTCCATCCATCGAGAGCTACCCTGCGCGAACTATCATACTAACGAGAACTTGAGTGTCATATATTCCGTATTCCTGATTTTTGTGGCGACGATTGTCGTGTGCGCCATCGCAACTTAAATAAATAATCCGTTTACCGTCTAGTAGACATACATCAGTCATTTAGCCACGGAAATAAGTCGATATATAAGTAGACGGCTAGATCTTTATACTTAAGCTAATATTTATGTTCAAACCACATGTATGTATTTACATAAATCTATCTATATGTACTGTTAAACTTGTGTGCTCAAACACAGCACGTGTGCAAATCTACATAAGATTCGCTCACATGCTAAACAAGAGTCGTTTTCCGGTGTACGATACATCAAACATTCGTGCTTCGAATCATATACAGTAGCAGACGACACAATTATTCAAAAATACTTTAAAAACATTTGACAGCAATTGCTTTGTTTTCCTGCCGAGAATAATATACAACTGGTATGGTTATCGTGAAATAAAAACGTACGTCACGAAACACGGAGGACTGACTGTCTTTGGCTGTTTTATTGCTATAGTTCTGTGTACGTGTTCAGTTTTGTCACTGGAGCTGTCTCCACAGTCGCTCGATACGGTCGCGTGTCATCCGACTTTCTGCATCACGCAATTGTATTTTTTTCCATTTCGTGTATTTTCACATTTGCACTCATCCTTCGTGTGACGTCTCCTTTTGTTCGACTGTCACAGGCGAATCCCAAACTATCCCCGCATATAATATTACTGTGCGTTGCAAAGGGGTTTCTGGCATGGTATACAAAATTGACGGGGAACACGAGCGAATGTGTGACTAAGATGGCGTATCAGTATCAAAATGACAACCGTTATCAATGTTGTACAAATGTCTGTTTGCAATGCTAGGCAAACGAATAACTTTTCAAGGACTAGGTTGAGCTGAATATATATATTATACGTAGGTCCACTTAGTGAACGTTACACGCTGCATCATAGGTAGCCTACCCGAAAACTATATTTGAACTAAGACGTCGATGATCCCACTTCTGACACCAGTGAAGTGGGATCATCCCACTAGAAGAATGAGCTCGGGCTTAACGAATGTCTACTATACGGTGTTCTTAATTGAAAATTTACTTATAAATGGGCGAGTAAGTTCACAAAAGTTCAATATTTTAGTGCGTTTGTGCAATAGTGTTTGATGGGATAAACCTTTCACAAGCGAAACTTTTAGCCTACAAGAATCTAGTATTACTTGACTTCTGAATACTATTTGTATGGGGTAAGACTAGGGTTGGAGTACAGTCACCACTGATCGTCTAATTAACGAGCAAACACGGCTAGTAAAATATATAAGGGTAACAAACTGTGACTCGTGGCAAACTATCGGCCGTATTAGTAGGTACAGCTCACGCGACCCACTCCATTACTATTATACAACGCTTAACTTTGCGACACATCTTAAGACTAGACTATGTATCGGTACAGAGTAGACGAAATACCTGACCTAATGTTTCGGGAACGTAACTTACGCAAATCGGTGACACAATAAACTTTGTTACGTATGAGACGGAACACGATTGTGGATCGCACGAATGCACCCAAGTACCGACAACAAGTTGTATAAGTATGTTATTCGATTGTTAACTGCAGATTTACATTTGCTTAAATCGATTTTTAAGTTCTTGCTAGAAGAGCTGCCGTCTTGTCACTTGTGAGAGTGGAAGTTCCTCAGTCAAGGGTTTTTACTATGATTCCCACACGCTTACTTTTCCTCTCACTCTTCACAGATGAACACAGTTCACTTCTACTTCGAGATGTATTATGGCATCTATGTAGCTATGTATGTACATCAGTGGCGGACGGTGGGTGTTAATACCGGGTGTGCTGTGTATGCCGTAGGGCATAGGGTATAAAATTAGCAATTAAAAAAAAATACTCGTTTTGCATTACAAAAATGTTTAATTTATTAGTTATTTATACATAAGTTCAATGCGACGTTTCTGAGACATAAACTTTTCAATCACGTCTGCATAGAATGTGTCTTTCTGTTTTAATTCCACCAATAACTTTTTTTCTATTGAAATTAAGCTAAGGCCACATAATCTATCTTGACCTTGCGTACCTCTATAGCAAGTTTTTATTCTTTTCAGCGCCGAAAAAGAACGTTCTGCTGAAGCTGTACTGCTTGGTATCGTTAATATTAATTCTCCCAGCTTAAACACCTCTTTAAAACCAGATTCGAGGTTATTTTTTGTCATGAATTGTATTAATTCATGAACAGGTTTCTCTGAAAATTCAGAGCTGGAATATAGCACAATGAGTTCGTTTTTCAATCGAATATAATCAAACAGTGATCCATAAAAATCTTTTAATTTATTAATTAAAACATTTGGAAAATTTTCTTTATATTCGTCATATTTATCATTACAAAGAAGGTGAAAATATTCTAATTTGGAAAGTGAAGAATATCTACATTCGACTTGTGCGATTATGCTATCAACTATTTTGAAATATAATTGACGAAATGAAGTTTTATCTTCTACTTCTGAATAATTTTTTAATCTTTGTGGCCTACGATCATGATCATCATTTTTTTCATTTAAATAATTATTCCATAACATTTCAAAATTATTATCCCTTTCGTATTTCAGTTGCTGTAAAACATCATTAATTTTTTTACAACAATATAAAACGTCCGAAGATTTAGATTGAAGAATGTTATACAAAACATCAGTTATTCCAAACAGTTTTGAAAAAAATTGAAGAAGTTTAATTGTTTGAAAATCCTCTAAAAAGCCTAAAAACCCTCGTGCTTTTATAACAGTATCTGTGTCCCATAATTCACAATTTTCTATAACATGTCGAAAAAAATCTGTAAATTGACTTCTGTATTGTTGTACTGTGCTACTTAAACGAGATGTAAAATTCCACCTTGTGGGTGAATACTCTTTTGGAAGATTTTGAAAAGTATGTAGACAATCCATTTAAAGTTTGAAAAAATGATTTACTTTCTTTAATATCAGAAAGACCTTGCTGCAATACTAAATTCAATACATGAGCATAACAGTGTGTAAAAAGAGCAAAAGGATAAGCATTGAGGACTTTGGATTGCAAACCATTTACGTGTCCACTCATTACACTTGCTCCATCATAAGTCTGTCCAACCAATTTGTCTTGAATTTTAAATTCTTCAACTATGTTCACCACGTGACGGAATAGACCATTAGATGTTTTATCAGCACTAACGTCTGTAAAACTAATAAACCGTTCATGTACATTGCCTTTACATACAAAACGTAAAACTGTTGAGAGCTGTGATTTTGTCATTATATCTGAAGTTTCATCGAGAATAATAGCAACAAAACTTGCTGACTCTACTTCATTTTTTATATGAACTTTAATAACATGAGCGATTGCTTCGATTATGTAATTTTGTATACTTGGAGAAGTACCACGAAAGGTAGTAGCAGTATTTAAATGAGTATCTAAAACAGAATCATATTCTCGAAGAGCATTTAGATATTCAATGTAATTGCCTTTGTTTACGGAATTACATGACTCGTCGTGACCTCGCAGGGACAGTTCTTGTTTTCCTAGATAGATTATTGCGTTAATAATTCGTTTTAAAACATCTCTATTTTTATTTACTTGTTCATTATGTCGACTTATTTCGGCTTTACGTTGACTGTCAATTAATACGTCGATTCGTTGTTTGCCAAACATTTGTATGGAAAGAAATGATTGAACGTGTGCCTGCGATCCTTTGTGTTTCTTCAGTGCTGCTGTCAAATGGTTGAGATCAGCAAATCCTTCTTTGTTCCACACATTAATATCTTTGGAGAACAATAAACATGGCCAGCAGAAAAGTTTGGATCGAATTTCACAGCCTGTAATCCATTCGAATTTTTTATAATTTGAAACGCAAAAATGTCTAGTGTAAACTTTTGTTTTTTCTTTATGCAAACTGGATAAATTTGGAAGAGACGGACACGGTTTCCCATCTTTAATTATTTTTAATTTTATCTCAAAACTTCTATTTGAAAACGGAATAGTTAAAATGTCTTGAACACTGTTAGCCATTATTAGTTATTAGAGGTATGACTGAGATACGAATGACCATAAAAATACGAATGTGCGAAAAAGTACGAGAGCACGTGTCGCATCGCATTCGGTCAATTGCCGAGTGGTGCGGTGCGGTGCGTGGTGCTCTGAAGTCGTAGCACACCGTACGTCTTAATATCGCGAACAAACCTATACAAGCGAATATCCGCCTGCACACTCCAACCAAACCCACCAATTTGCTGCACGGCATAGGTATTCTCTCGTCGCGGCGCACAAACTACATACACACATCACACAACACGCTGCAGACTGCACACCACACCATACACCACACCATACATTTAGCGCACGCGGTAAATACACCATACACATCAATGCCTGTTTATACAACAACACATTATTTTGTATTAAAATACTACTTTATGTGGTCTTTGGTTTTCACGGGTGTGCGCCGCACACCTAGCACACACCCAATATACGCCACTGATGTACATACATATGTACATATATCCACTAAAAATTGTACAGCTTAATTTTTATAGTTTTAAGTGTTGATCTCCTCTATTTTCGTTCTTATCAAGTATCAACCCTCGTATTAAAATCTAATCTTTATATGTATGTATGTATGTATGTGCATATATTCAACTTTCCTTACTTTTTTCCATCCGAGCTCTCGCTTCATCTATCTTCCAAATAATCAAAATTTCGCTACATTTGACATTTTATTTCTTATGTCCAACACCATGGTCATGGTTCTCACAAATACTTTCTATAATGCCACAATCAGTGGCGTAGCGTGAATTCCACGCGCGAATTTCAGTGACTTGCGCGAGATCGCTTTTTGCGGAATAATCCGTTTACCATTTCCTTACAGCAACATAACGTTCCAAAATAATAATTCATACCTTTTCGACGTTGTGTTTTAAAAAATTAGTTACTAAGAAATTACAGAACAAGTTAGTGATCAAAAAATCCCTCAAGTTTCGGCGTCCCCCCCCTCGCATTACTGGGTCTGCGGGCGTTGTCGAACGACTTTTTTGGTTTTCACTATTTCGCGGATTTTTCTGTTTTTCATTTTTTTCCACGGTGCACCGGTTAAGAGGGCTGTACACCCGAAACCTTAATTTTTTTGCTGTTCCTTTCTTCGATATATGTATATATTGAGTGAATGCGACAATACATATCAATATATACATATATTGAGTGAATGCGACAGTTGCGCTTCGACCAGATAATACGTATTTTAAATCGACAAAATCGAGGTTTCGTATTCTCCCATTTGCTCCTCCAAAACTGGACCATTTTAAAAAAAATTTCATCATCGGTATGAGAAAGATATTTTCTGTGCAACTATTCGCGTATTTTTACTTTATGTACGTAGTAACAATAGATGAAGTTTTGTGATCATGCGAAAATTCGAACTCGAGATTTTGACTGATTCGAACTTAGAATCGATCACTGATCACGTTTTCATGATCTAGAAAAAATGTGTGTGTGTGTGTGTCTGTATGTGTGTCTGTGTGTGTGTGTGTGTATTTTGGGGATATTTTAAACACCGTTAGTCTTATCGAACTGAAACTTAGTATCGATTACTGAAATTATTATCGACACGCCGTAAATTTTTTTCAAATTTTTAAGTTGACCGGAAATGGTACCTCCCCTTATAGGTGTCCTCTTTTTTTTAAGTTTTTGAATTCAAATTTCTCCCAAACCACTAACTGAATCAGACTGAATTTTTTTTAAATATAATAGAAATAATAATTTTTATAATTTAATATTTTTTAAATATTTCTATCTGAACCGGAAGTAGTACTTTTACTCTAGAGAATCGAGGTTTTTTATGTTTTTCTCAAAAACTTTTTGGTTTATTGAACTGAAATTTCATATCTAGAAGTTTAAGCTTAATAACAAGTTATTTATAAAATTTAGTAAGCATCTGTCAACCGGAAGTGGCAGTTTACTCTTGTTCGATTTTTCTTCCATTATTTTTTTCGACCCCTTAGACATGTGTGTTCGTCACAAAAAAATTCAAGTATAATTCTTGTAGCAATGTGATGAAAATAAAAAAAAACTATTAAATTTTATAAACCGGAAGTGGGATTTTTTTCTCTTAGAAAGGATGAAAATGTTGTGCCCACTACTCTGTCCACATCCCTGAACGTATTAAGCTGAGAATTAATATTTATATCCTTTATGTGCTAACTTAGATCTGTTAGGGTTTTGGTCAGAATTCGTAAACCGGGAGTAGTATTTTTTTTTTAAAACAATATTTCATTATTTTATTTTGACCTTTAAAATTATTTTTATTTTCTTGATATTTAATGAGTATGATACTGATAGTGATATTTAGTAATAAAAAAAATTTGAACAAAATCAGACAACCGGAAGTAGAACTTTTGTTTTGTGCAAGTTTCCATACATTTGCGCTCAATTTGTATTGCTATCATAGTCATCAGTTCAATATCGAATTTTTTTTTAAATCGACCGTTAATTAAGCACGCTGGACTCTTTTCGTGGGTGTAAAAAAGAGGCGATTTTATAGATGTTTGGCGGCTCCTGGCCCCTATAAAAAATAACTAATCAAAAAAATAAAACGATAGATGCATCCCAATGGTGGATATCCATAGCATATTAAAAAATAATTTCTCTAGTGCCATAATTGAGGAATAAGTGTAATACGTTTGTATGGACAAGGCGCTGGTGTCCAGCCCTCTTAAGAACCACTGCCCCAGGGTTTACTGTACATAAATATTTTATTTTTATGTATTTGTTTTATTATTTATGTACAATGTATAAATATTTTATTTTATGTATATTTTATTTTTATGTGTATGATTCAAATCAAAATTCCTCGTCTACATATGTATATTGAAATTCAGTTCAAGCAAAGAATTTTTCCGACAGTAAAATTTATTAAGTTTTGTTTGAGTTTGAAAGTAAGGCTATCAATCTGTACATATTTACAGAGGCTTACTGCGTCAATCCCATCCTCCGCGTTTGGTCGAATCTCTGACGTCAGAGAAAGTAAGCAATGGTCGGTTTCAGCTGAAAGCTCTTCGCCTTGACATTTGTACGTTTTAGCGTTCGGTGCAAAGCGTCTGCTTACACGGTATGTAAATATTCAACAGCCGCATATAAATAAACTGTCGCATGCCGCTGCTCTACCACTCCATATCTTCGGTCGACTTTCCGATCCGACAGACATTTATTGCCGCCATTATTGCCTAGGTGTACTTTATAGATATTTATAATAATGGATAGTTTTCCATTGTAACAATCCGTCTACGTCGTATCTGCGACGCTGATTTAGATTCGGGGAACATGCATCACGATACGAACTTCAGTAGGTTTTTCTTGCACGAAATGCTGCTGTATAATATGCTTAATGGTATTCTAATGTTTTAATTGCGGATGCACCCCCCCATCTTCATTTTCGTTCTCTCTCTCCACGCCAGTTTGTAATTGAATGTAGGTTTAAGCGTTTCATATCACGAAGTTGAGACTCGTTGTGATTAAAGTTGTCATGAGACGCGACAGTTGCACGCCAACCCTGAACGCTATTAGCAACCATGTACTAAGATGAGTTACTTATTAAATTATATGATTGAAATAAGCTTTTTCCCGTAGATAGGCGAATTAATTGTGGCCTTTCGATTGAATTTTAGCCTAAAATAAACAAAGGAGTTCCGAAAATATCGATACTGTTTTATTTTTAGGTCTAATTCCATAAGTTGCGAGTCTTTCGTGGGTCTATTTTTGTCTAGATGACTAGTCTCAATGCGAATTTGAATGGTTTATGAACAATTTAATTTATAATAATTTTATACGACTAAAAGTCTGTTCATATCTATCCAGCACGAACCGGCAGCAGCAGGTATTCTGCAAGTACGGACAATATTCTTTGGTACATTCTATATTTATTTATTACAATTATTACAATTACAATAATAATAATAATAACAATAATTAAAGACCGCTGTGACCTGACAGGTTACCCCAATGCGTCACAGCGGTTATATTTTAACATATTTATCTGGTAACCTGCGCTCATCATTACTTTCTTAATTTGAATGTGATGAATGAGTGGAATCTTAATCTACTCTCTTCCATCTGGGCCTCGCTGTGATTTTATTTTTATTTATATTTTGTTTTATTTTATTTTACTTTTTCTTTCTCCTTTATATATTTTTATATACTATTTTAATTTTGTTCAGTGTAAACAAAGAATGGGATTTATGGATTTTATTTTTAATTTTTACACTTTTGTTATATTTTTTTTCTCTCTGAATGATGTATTATTTTCCTTTTGTTACTTTTTTTTTTAATTTTATTTTACCATGTTTTCTGCTTTTGCTTTTTTCCTTTATTTACAGTTTACTTGTTTTTATATCATGTTTTTATATATTTTTTAAATGTAGGCCATTGTGGCGCATTAGGTTCTTCCTGTAATGCCACAATGGTCCAAAACTATTAAATAAATAAATAATAAATTATACAAATTATAAAAAAAATTTAAAATTTGAAAAAATCCATTCATATAGCTCTTTCAAACAAACCAGTGTTAAATATCATGAAGCTGACCAATTCATCAACACAACAATTAAACAAGTCAAGATGTTCTCCTATCACGTTGAGGAACCGGACAGCCTCCACCAGTGACGAGTTTCTGAAAGTAGACGTTCTTGTAAAAATAGTTTGAAAGAGTCGTCGATTACGCAGCGCTCTACCGGTCTCAGGAGCCTAAAACTTAAGCTCAGATAAAATCGAAAGATTGTCAACAACTCTATTTAAAACTCCAAATAAGTATTTGGAAATGGCAACAAGCCTTCTAGAAGCCAGAGAATCAAAGCCCAACGTACCCTGCAGAAACGCTGTGAGAAATAAATACGGATAATACCCATACTTTCTCAAGTATGGGTAACGTAGACATTTCTGCTGAACTCTTTCAATCAAGAGAGAGAATTTCGCCTCATTGGGATTCCATATGACAGCGCCAAACTCCAAAATGCTTCTAACAAGAGAACAATAGAACAATCCAATAATATTTGGATCATGGAAGTAGTGCGCATTGCGCAAAACAAATCCAAGCATTTTAGTCGCGTATGAATGCGTGAATGAGCGAATGGAGTAATGTGTCCATATAGAATGTACCAAATAATACTGTCCGTACTTGCAGGATACCTGCTGCTGCCGGTTCGTGCTGGATAGGTATTGTTGCGTAGGGGTGGATGGAGGATCGAAATGAAAGGCCAAAGTCGCTTCACAGCATTTATTGACTGATTCGGGAGGTTCACGCGCAGCCAGCGCTCATTCCAGAATGATCTAATATGGCCTAAGTACAGTGCCGGTTTTGGGGGGGGGCTAGGTCGGGTGGCGCCCGAGGGTGCCAAATAAGTTAGGGCGCCGAACGATGTGCCAAAGGCACTTTAAAATTTAAAATTAGAGCGCCAAAAGCCATTCAAAATTTTAGATTAGAGCGCCAAAGGCGAAAGTCTTTCTAAGGGTGTTAAGAAAAAATTGCTCGAGGGCGCCATCAGGTGTAAGGCTGGCACTGCCTAAGTACCTCCTTATAAAGAGCAAGTAGCTCACTACAGCTTCCTTGATCCGTTTGTTTCTCCACTGTTTAGGCACGTACAGTTTTAAGTGAGCCTCACGCTCTCAAGAGTTCTAGAAATTCTACCGACCACTTGAGTCTCGCTAGGCCAATTCGGGGGTCTCCATTGTTAGCTTCCAAATGCACTTTAAGCGGCGGCTAATCCCCACAATGTTCCCACGTTACAGTATGAACAGGCCTTAATTTGTAAATAAATAAATATGAAATCTGTATTAATACTTCACAAATCGAACCATTTTCAAAACTGTTCGCGCCAATACTTTAATCAAATATAAACTGAACATATAATATGAATTTTCTGAATATTTCAGCAACTTTTGTCTGTCGTATCGGCGGATACGAACGTAGATGCTGTAAAATTGGGAAAACTCGTCGACTCAGCTAGTGCTCTTTCCAATTTAACTGCCCCTCCTAGTGAAGAGAATGATACGCAAACTACGTTCAAAACAAATTTGTTAAATTTTCCCGATTTTCCGATGGATTCCATACATCAAGCTGCGAAAATGTTGGTAAGTCGAAAACTACAATTATAAACAACTTTTCCCCCATTTTCACTTTGTGTATGAAAATACTGAATGGCTTCACTGTTGAAATTCTATTCCCATACCCTATCATTAGTAGAATTGGTTTCGAAACCAATATACGATGTTATTACATCCTACCTGGCAATTTGCTTTCTAGTGTGTGCTGTTAATGATTACGGGTTATTGAATTATTATTTGAAATTATTATGGAGTAATTTTGAGCTACTTTTCTTTCATTAAATTAATGTAAAACGTCTTTTATTAATAATGGAAAGGTATCATGTTTTATATTTATTTTAATTTGTCGTATTTAGAGGTGTTTGATATAAAGTGTTTAAAAACTATGGCCGTTGATGGTTGTGTTGCGTGTTGCATGTGCTGTTGAAAAAACTTTACTTTTTACGAGAAAACTACATTCGTTTGCCCTTTAAGTTAAACTTTTAATATGTAAAATGCGTCACGATCGTATTCCAATGTTTTCTGAGAATAAAAATCTCCTTTTCATAAACAAAAAAATACGATAATAAACATTATATATATATAAATTTTACTCAGTCATATATTTTTTAGGAAAACAATACGCATATGAGTGTCTATAAAGCGCTATATACGTTTTATCCATATAAAATATTCTTAAATGAAGACTCTATAAAAAATGTCGAACGAATATTTAAAGCACTCAACGTTGAGTACAAAAATAAAAGTTCAACACCTATTAATTCAATCAAAACAACCGATGCAAGTGAAAATAAAGAAAATTTACTAATTTGCAAGCCAACTCTAAGTAATGGCAAGGACGAAATATCATTCAACGTACCTCGCGGTACATTATCGAATCAAACTCCCATTTACAATTCGGATTTCGTCGAAAATGCATACCACAATGAAATTTTGGCCGATCTAATGCAAATGCACGCCGTATCCGATATGTGCATTATAGGTATGTGATTGATATTGTTTATAAAATAAATTTTGTATAAACGTTTAATAATATATGTGAATCTTACAGGTCCTAAAGGATGCGGTAAAAATAAAATAGCGGAAGCTTTCGCTCGAATTCTTAACTATGGTGTAGAAACTATGACACTATATCGTGATATGTCAGCCCGAGAGTTGCTGCAACAACGGGTGACAAATGACGATGAAGGAGGAAACACAGGTTGGAAACCTTCAGCACTAGTGATGGCAGCTCGTGAGGGACGTTTGCTTATACTGGACGGTATCCATCGGTTGCATCCGTCGACACTTTGTATTCTTCATAGGTAATTTGGCCATACATTTACTGTATACTTGATATCTACATATGTTGGATTTGAAATATTTGATCTTAAAATTATGATCACTTTTCAATTTACAGATTAATTCAAGACAGAGAAATACAATTACACGACGGAACTAGACTTCTAAAAGCTGAACGCTATGAAGATCTTATTCAGAGTGGTTTCACACGAGAAATGCTTACAAAGACTGGAATATTTTGTATACATCCCACCTTCAGGTATTTTACTGTTTCCTCAAGCATTTTCAAGCAGCAATATTTTCGAATAATCTTCCAATTTTTGGTTTAACATATAATATAATGTTTTGCATATTTAATTTTCTAGTTAGTTTCTTCAATCTTTGCAGCTTGGGGCTAATATTTTTATAAGAAAGCGTGTAACGTTTCATTATTTTTCATGTGTATTTGCTGTATTAAATTTGAATGTGGAATAGTCTGTTAAAAATAAAATATAATAATGTAACCTTTCTTTATTCAAATGACAGTCAAACTTCGGTGCCAGCTTGTGTAATTTAAATTAACATTCTAAAATTTCATATTATGATCTAACTAAACCCCAATTATACACTTCAGAATTATCGCTTTAGCAGAACCGCCTTTGCTATCCCAAGGCAACCATTGGCTGACTCCAGAAGTTCTCACTTTATTCAGTTTTCGCGTAATGCGGAATTTCACTAAAGAAGAAGAGAAATTCATCATCAATAAAAAAGTAAGATATCATACTAATTCAATGAACTAATATTGGTAATATCAATTATTTAATATCATAAAGCCACATGGATTCATTTTTTTAGTATGGACAAGTGACTAAATCGCTAATGCCTATCATCGATCTAGCCCATGTACTGAGGACTTCTAATGACAGCACACTCAGCAACTTATCTTCGTCGCTTTCTACACGCCAGCTATTAAGAATTGCAAATAGACTATCAAAATATCCATCAACGTCTACATACGATATCGTACAGCATGCATTTTTAGCCAAATTCTTACCAAACATAGCTAGAAACGCCCTTGAAAACGCATGCGCTTCGTGTTCAATAAACTCTGAGAGCAGAGAACTCTATTTTGCAAGAAAAAAGCCAGAGAACAATGACATAAAATACACGATCAATAATGGAACGCTGACTATAGGTTCAACCAGTGTTCCCATATACGAAACAGAGTCACTATCCAAAGTACCTGATATATTATTTTACGACGTACCCCAACATATGAAACTTCTAGAGTTGTTACTGCAAGATTTTACATTAGGAAATCACCTTCTACTTGTGGGTAATCAAGGAGTGGGTAAGAATAAGATCGCCGATAGGTTGCTGCAGCTCATGAATAAACCCCGAGAGTATATTCAGTTACACAGAGATACCACAGTTCACTCGCTGACAGTTCAGCCGACAGTGAAAGATGGTATTGTGATATACGAAGATTCACCACTGGTGAAGGCCGTCAAGAACGGTCACGTTTTAGTCATCGACGAAGCGGATAAAGCTCCTACACACGTCACGTGTGTTTTGAAATCCCTCGTAGAAAGCGGTGAAATGATATTGAGCGATGGTCGGCGAATTGTACCTGAAAATTTAGTTAAGAATTTCAGCGCCGAAGATGAGCTGATTGTGCTACACAAAGACTTTAGAATGATAGTACTGGCCAACCGGCCTGGTTTTCCCTTTTTAGGCAATGACTTCTTCGCTGCTTTAGGTGATTTGTTTTCTTGCCATGCTGTGAATAATCCGTCGATTGAATCTGAACTTAAGTTGTTGGAACAATATGGACCGGATGTGCCTAAAGATATAGTCAATAAGATTGTTAAAGCCTTCTCTACTTTAAGATCAATGGCTGATCAAGGCATTGTTACTTATCCATATTCTACTCGAGAAGTTGTAAATATAGTCAAGCACTTACAGGTATTTATTTTTTTAATATATATGTACATATACATAACTACATACAATACAAATTTAGAAGCCTTAGAAGATTAATTTGCATGTTGGATTTAAATTATGTTATTGATTTTGTAGAAATATCCACATGATGATTTAGCGAACGCAATTTCAAACGTGTTTGATTTTGATCGATACACTTCAGAAGTGGCCGATACGCTTATGCAAGTGCTAGAAAGTAGTGGACTTCCAACTAAAGGAGTTGTAAGAGGAAAAAAAGTTCAAAAACCATTACAAATTACTGTTAATAGGAAAAGCGGGTAAGAATTCATTTGTTTGTCGTTTATAAAACGCTAAAAATACATCATTTTCAATAAACTTTTAATAAAGGTTAGATGTGTCCGGTCCAAAACATGGTAAAGTCGATCCGAAGGGTGATCCACACGTCGGAGGCAACACTTGGGCCGGGGGTACTGGAGGCCGAGACACTGCAGGCCTCGGTGGAAAAGGTGGTCCATACCGTCTCGATGGAGGCCATCCTGTTCACCAGGTATAAAAATCAAACGTTGAATATGTATATGTACATAGATTTATTTGTAAGAAATAACATCATAATTTATTGTTAGTTATCTGATGCGGAAAAAGACGATATTCCGGAACATATAAAGAAGGCTGCACGTGAAATGAATCGACGAGTTTTTGAGGAACGACTGAAAGAAATCAGAATGAGCGAATATGATGCTAAACTCTATGGAGAGTTTTTCGACGGAGTTCAAACACAGGCATGTTTATTGTTTTTAAATTTAATTCAATGTGTTTATTAAACTTTTAATAATCAACTCCATATGAGCCACAGCTTAGTGGATTATAGTCCATCGGCTGTAAGAGACACTTAGGTAAAATTCACATGCTGTCCCTTTCACCCCATCTCGACCAATAGCATTTTGTACGCACAGTTTTCTATTGTCTGTACGAAATGCTATTGGCCGAGAGGCAGTGTAAGGGACAGCATGGACGTTTTTCTTTAGTGTCTTTAGCGAACCGACTATAGTAGAGCTATTGCATACCAGTAGAGAGGTTGTGGGTTCAAGTCCCGGCCAAATACGCTGCTGGCAAGATCTTGTGGTTATTAACAAGAACAAAAAAACACAGTTCGACCGTCTTCAGCTAGAATTTTTGTAGCTTAATTGTTCTGACGAATCCAATAAATCGGTATCCCCCCCTAGTTTCTCGCAAATTCTAATATACGCTACCATTAAGCCAGCAGTTTGGCTTAATGGTAGCGTATATAATTAGCACCACTGAGACCGAAGGTTCGAATCGTCAAACTGCTGGTTAGGTTTGGGGGCTTTTTGACTCCAAATCGATCGTTTCTATATCAGAGTTTGCCATTTTTATCTGATCATTGCTGAAACGGTTCCTGAAAAATTGGTATTAGATCATTTCCTGTTGTCACAAAAATCTGTCTGTGTATAATTTGTAATAATTATGCACAGTAATCTGAAATCTATAGATATCTCAATAGACATCTCTATAATTTCGTATTTATTGTATGTATACAAATTGTACACAAAAATCTAAAAATAATCCATAGATGTTTCTATGATTATTATTTCTGATTAATTGTTATATGCTATATATTCTTATTGTATATGTATTATTGTATTTCTGATTTCTGATTGTTTATGTATTCTGTATTTCGTTATCGTACACCCGTCGCATTGGAGCGATCTGTAATGACAAGTGTATATTGATTGTAACAATAAAAATAAAAATAAAATAAAATATCGAATTTCTTGATATTGTTGCGTAGGGGTGGGTGGAGGATCCATGTAAAAGGCCAAAGTCGTGTCACAGCATTTATTGGTGATTGAGGAGATACACGCACTGGCAGTGCTCCGTCTAGAATGTCTTGATATCGCCTAAGTACCGCCTTATAACGGATAGGTCTCTCAGGGCATCTTTGACGTCCGGTTTGTTTACTTATTGTTATGGTCACGTACTAGATGTGCCACGGAAGTCAGTCCCACGCTACCGCTGTGGGTTTTGAGAACTCTACCGGAATGCGACCGAGTTACCGCTACCCCCGCTAAGTGCATTCGGGGGTATCTCATTGTTAGCCGACTTGTACTTAAGCCTGGAGATAGTCCTCGAAACCAATTATAACGGTCACACAGTCTCTGGGATGCTACTCGGCCTAATCCGATTGCACTTACTCGGCGATGTACGTAACAATATCTTCTAAAAATGCTACCTACATGATGTATTTCTCACAAATTTGCTGCGTATCAAAAATTGTGTTGATTTTCCATAGATGTCTCTATTGAATAATTGTTAGTACTTACGTATAAAAATTGTCTGATCATATGTGTCGCCTTGGGATAATTCCTGTCATGGCACATATGTAATAAAAAAAAGATCTACAATTGAGTACTCAATTAAAATGCTTAGATTGGAGCGCTGCGAGGAGTTTTGTCAGCACTTCAAGCACGCACAACTGAAAGGCAATGGGCTCGTCATCAAACATCTGGAGATTTGGACGATACCAAGATTATTGAAGGTTTTAACCGTTTCATTGAAATATACATATGTATTTTATAAGTTTTGAATTGTAAAAACTCATATCATAAAATTAATTTTAGGTCTAACTGGAGAACAAGCTATTTATAAGCGACGAGTAGAACAAACACCTTTACCTGGAACTCCGCTCAACCGTCCTAAACGATTAAGATTATTAACCGATGTTTCCGGAAGTATGTACAGGTAAGAAATTTCTTTTCGATAAATAAGTTTGTAAAAAATTATGTGTATTTATATCACTGTTAATTCTTAGATTCAACTCTTACGATGGACGATTGGACCGTTCGATGGAAGCAGCAGTTTTAGTCATGGAAGCCCTGAAAGGCTTTGAATCCCAATTGCAATATGACATTTGGGGACACTCGGGAGAAACCCCAGATTTAGAATTTGTAGCAATTGAACACCCACCGAAAAATGAAAAAGAAAGGCTACAGGTGAGTGTTATGTTTATTAGGTTCATTCATCGAATTTATTCCAGTTGAAGTACAAATTGTAAGCTGAAAATTTTTACTCGACAGGTCATTCGGACCATGCACGCTCATTCGCAATTCTGTTGGGCCGGCGACAACACAGTTCCAGCTGTTGAACATGCGATAAAGCAAATGGCAGGAGAGATTGGCGATCTAGAAACGAGCAAATGGGATGAAGCAATGTTAATTGTACTCTCAGATGCCAATTTATCTCGCTATGGAATACCCCCATCACATTTAGCTACCGCTTTGACTCTGAACAATAATGTAAACGCACATATCATTTTCATCGGAAGCCTTGGAGATCAAGCTCAAAGGTATTCATTTCAATGTACATATATCCTGAGGCCGTTGCAATAAAATGACACCTCTCTTAATCTAAAATGTGTGTTAAATCCGACTCAGATATTCGGCTGATGTTTTGAATCTTATTTATCATGTGTTTTCTAAAACTTATTGTAATATATTTGTAATTCAACTATTTTTAATAGTAGTATCTAATGTAAATGTAATGTTTCAGACTGTTGAAAGAATTGCCGATCGGACGTGCATTCATGTGCATGGATGTATCGAGCCTTCCACAAATTCTGCAGCAGATTTTTGCAGCGTCGGTTTTCAAAAGTAGTGAATGAATAGTTATTACTGTGATTTGTGAAGTATATACATATATTAATGGTGATTTAAAGTACAAAAATATTTTAGAAATAATTAGTGAATGCTAGAAATTATTGAATTGTAAATAAAATACCCATATTTTGAAAATATTATTTTTTTATGAATTATAAAATACAATATCACATTATTAGCGTTACATAATATTTATATGTAGAAATAGAATTTTGTTTAAATTTAAATTTGAGACATTACGACCACATTTTACGAAATTCAACCATTGAGGCTATTTAGGTTTTTCTCTATTACATATATATGTACATAAATATGTATAATAGCGTAAACTTGTTTTCTAGTTTTAATATAAAAAAAGGACAAACATAGCTAGTATATATACAATGTATATATGTATTATATACATTGTATATATACTATGTATTATAAAAAATATTTTATGAAAATGTATAAAATTATGTATTTGTAAGACAGTCAATATAAATTTGTAAATGTTTTATATAATCCTAAATTATAGTAAAATTTAATTCCCCAATTGATCGAAGACTTTTGCCAATTCCCTTCCTATTAATGATTCTCTCAGTGAAGGAACCTTACATAACAATCTTTGCAACCAACTGTGCCGTTTTAATGAATGCATAAACGACATCCATTCGGTAGGCAGATAATACGTATTAAAATCCTTCACATCAGATGAAATCTTATCTAGGGAATGCGTCTCTAGCATTATGTTGTAAAACTTCATATTTTTCTTCTTGTTCGATTTGTGTATCTTGAAAAATATTTCACCCAAATGCATGTGTATACTTCCAATGTCATTAGACGTATTTTCTGATATATATGATGGTTTTTCGATATATATAACCGAATTGGAATTCATGACACCTTCCGAGCACCAAATGTACGGATCGCTGTGTGGAGTCGACTCGATGTCTTTGTTCCACGATACATCCCAGTTAAATTCCATCTGAAAATACTTACACATAATGTTTATCACTTTTGAGTGTGATTTATCAGCGTAGGGATGAATTATCAAAATCTTTGGTTTGAATTTTCGAGTTCCTAAAATGCACAGGTAGTTTTTATTTTTATCGTTAAGTAGGTGTAAAATTTTCAGGAATTAATGACTTACTTATTACAAGCCACCAAATGGTGAAACAAGATCCAAATATTCCGAAGA